>NC_062218.1:160626882-160789382 GCF_902686445.1 Sciurus carolinensis
ACGCTCCCTGAAGAAATTTCCCGCCAGTATTGTGCCTGACATCTGACTGCCGCGGGACAGAAGCATTTATCCAAAGTCCAGATGAGACCGCGGTTAGGATGGAGGCCTTCGGCGCCAAGGGCCAGAGTCCAATCTGGCTCTGCTCCTTCAGTGACCTTGTGCCTCAGACAAGTGACGGAGACCGGGGTGCCTCAGCTGCCGCTCTGTAAGATGGGGCCACTCACAGGGCGGATCAGGCTGCCCCAGGTTTTAAAGGTCAGAACATGTGAAAGTCACTTGCCACGGTGCCCAGCAACCTGCTGAAGAGTCCACACGGATCCCCATGATCAGTTATGCCCACGGGCCAGGACAACACTGGGCGATTTACAGGCATCGCCTCGTTTAATCTTCACATCAACCCATGGGTGAGAGTTGTTTGCCCCCACTTAATAGTGAGGCAACAAAGGTTCAGAGGGAAACAGCTTGCCCAAGGTCACTCAGCTCACGAGAGGCAGAAGCAAGACTGGAGCCCTGATGGGGTGTGACCAGAGCCACTGCCCAGATCCGCAGAGAAGGGCGGCTCCAGCCGTCCCCGGCTCCAGAGAGGCCTTTTGCTTTCTGGGGTGTGTGGCGGCAGACGGGGAGATCACTTTGGGGGCAACCAAATTCCTGCGCGTCAGACAGGCCAGACCCCAGGTGGCCTCCTGTGACCGGCTGAGCGTCACTTCCCCTTCTTGGCTGTGGAACAGTCAGGATGGGGCCTGAAGCTCAGGGGGAGGGTGGGGCTTTGTGCCAGAACCGAGGAAGGGCCTGCGCGGTCTGTGGGTGTGCACCCGCGGCTCCGTTCCGCTGTGCGGGTACAGGCTGGGGCTAGGACGGAGAGGAGAGGTGAGCCCTGCCCGCCGGCACGTACAACAGGGCACACGCCTGTAACAGGCACTCGGCGCCAACCGTGGAGGGAAAGGCAGGGGAAAGCCTTCCGAGGAGGTGGCACATGGCCGTTGGGCTTTGAAGCATGGGTAGGAGTTCACCAAGGGGAGGGCGGAGCAGGCACACGAAGGGGTACACGTCCAGAGCACAGCAGGCCTCCTGGCAGGTCACTCGGTGAGCCATGTGTCCTTGAGAAAATGGGGCACCCTCTCTGCGCCTTAGTTTCCTCATCCCCAGAATGAAGCCCTAGCAGCACCTCCCGCAGACTGTGAGGCCTGTTGGCAGATCCGTGTGCGGGCGAGGACCGAGTCCCACACGTAGCCAGTGGGCAGGGAGTGGAAGTGCCAGGAGCTGGCCCCGGCTGCCGCCCCTGCTGCCTCCCGGGCTGGTGGTGGCACACTGGAGATGTCTCAGAGGCGGCGGGCACACGGGGGGCGCTGGAGACTGCCGAGCATTGGGAGGGTTTGGGGAGTCTGACCCGGGAGGCAGGTACCTGCTGCCCTGGGAACAGCACTCCCGGCAGGGGAACAGCAGCGGCCAGAGCGGCCTGGGGCAGGAAGGGGAGGCCCGGCCACAGGGAAACCGCGGTTGGGTCCTGGAGGGCCTCGTGTGCCTGCTGCCATCGTGTGGGTGACGGGCTCATTCATCCGGGAGGCAGAATGACCACGTTGGTCTCTTAGAAAGGCCAAAGTGGACTGGAAGCCACGGGCTGGAGGCCAGGCACAGAGGGGTTATAGCGTCCAGGGGTGCTGCCGTGGCCTTGGCCAGGAGCAGGAGGACGCCAGTGAGCAGGGCTCAGTCAGCCGTCCAGAGGCAGAAGCATGGGTCACCGGCTGGAGAGAAGAGGAGGTGGGCGAGGCTGCGGGAGGCCAGCCCAGGCGGCGCGGCTTTCTGCGCGGCTCTCAGGGAGGCCCAGCATGGGCGCGAGGAGCGCCAGGGCCCTCGGGCTCCTTGTCAGACTTCACTCCACTAAATATGGACCTTGGAAGTCACTCCATCTCTCGGAACCTCGGCTTTCCCATCAGCAAAACGGACATAACGATGGTGCTTCCTGTGTTCGTGCTGCTGGTGACGCTGGTGACAGCAGGCCGGGGCAGCCAGCCCCTACCCTTCTCCCTCCTGCCTCGCCGCCTCCCTGACCGCAGTTCTTCTTCCACCGAGCTATGGCTGTGGACTCCGGTCTCAGAACGTCTCTGCTGGCCTGGCCAACTCCAGAGTCCACTGCAAGTTCTCCCTCTAGTCTCTCTCTCGCCCCAAAACTTGAAGAGGAGCCCCGGCTGCTGGTGCAGTCTGTCAGGCCGAGTTCCGCTTCTCTCCGGGTGAAGGGCCTTTGAGTGCGTATGGTTGCCGGTGGACGGGACCGACGAGGCGGGGCGGAAGGCACGGTGTGCGTCTGCCTGCGTCCCCCCACCCCTGTGTGTGTGTGTGTGTTATAACTGCAATTCGACCCTGCAGTTCAGGATCTTCCGAACTGGGCACAGAGAAGGAGGGCACTTGCTGGCTGCCCAGGCCTTTCCAGCAGGAGGGTCTCAGAGGGACGCGGTGGTGAGGAGGAGCCTGAGCCAGCGGGCTCCGGGGCAGGCGCGGGGCAGGGGCCAGGCTGGCGGGGAGGCTGAGGAGACCTTCTCGCTGGCCCTCCAGCAGGGGCACCAGGAGGAGACCCAGGCAGGCCAGAGACGCTCAGGACTGGGCCGGGACTGAGAAGGGCGGTGGGCCAGGGGTGACCCAATTGAGGCTGGAGGGCGCAGCCGGGCCGGGCCCAGCGGGGCTGTGCTGAAAGCCCTGGGACCAGCTGGCTCCCCGGCAGGACGAGGCCGGACGGGCCTGCATAGCTCCCTAGGGCTGGCCCCTGTCCCTGCTGCACCCCTGTCACAGCCAGTCTGCGCCTCCCAGGTCCTCTGGGACCCTGGGCTCCTCTCCTGTGAGGGTCTTTGGGAGGCCCTGGAATGTCCCATCCCGGGTCACCTCTGCCTGGCTCTGCTGCTCGGACTGCCCTCTCTTCCTCGCCCTCTGTTCCAGGTCCTGTTCTGTTCTTGTTTTCTCATGATTTGGTTACTTTGCATCCAGTGCCCACTCTGCCTGGTGCAACTCCTTGGGGTGGTGACCGCAGGCAGTGCCTGACCTGCTGTGGACCCTGTAATCCACCCATGCTGCGTGAGCGAGGAGCAAGTGAGCAGGAAGACGGGAACAGAGGGAGTGTCATGTGGCTAGGATAACCTCCGCGGACCAGTCACGTCTAGATTGGAAAGCTAACGAGCTATTTATTGCTGGTCCCAGGTTGTTAAATTCAGGAGGTGAGACTCAGGGCTTTAGAACGTCCCCAAGGAATGGGGTTTTATAAACCAAGTCAATAAATATCGATGTGGAGTCAGGCTTTCATGTGCAGAGGCCTCTGTGGGGAAGCGGGCTTCCCTCCTGATACTGGAGGCCCACCTGCCCCTCAGGAGCTCTGCTGCAGGGATCAGGCACCGGGGGCTCTGAAGTCCACAAATCTGCCAGAAAGGCTGAGGCCGGCCTAGGGCGGCCAGCTCTGCAGGATGCACGGCCCCTCGGCCTGCGGGAAATCCAGCCGGGAGCCAGCGCAGGCTCCCGCCCTCCCCGCACCTGGAAAACCAAGGCAGACTCCGTTCGCAGGAACTCAGGCCCAGCTCCAGTGTCCCTCCCTCCTCTCTCCCAGGCCTCCTGGAGCCCTTGACGCCACTCTGTGGCCCAAGTCTGGCCTCAGCACTGGGGACCTGCGCTGGTCCCAGTGCCGCCCCATGTGCTGCAACTGCCCGTGTCCATCTGTCCACCTCTCCCTCACCTGAAGACTCTGAGGTCTTGAGGGGCAGCGAGACCTGATTCACTGCCACTGCCCTGCCTCCCAAGTCTCTTCAGGAATGACGGACCTAAGTCGCAGGAGTTACCGGACCGCAGGACAGGGAGGCAGACTGGCCAGAGCCACCCCGGGCATCCTCACCCTGGTGCCATGGAACGTGTGGCCCAACCTGATGTGGGGCAGCCTTGGTCGGGCAGAATCCCAGGAACAGGGTGGGCTGCGCCCCGGCACCTGCTCGGCACTCACACCGATGGTGCCGGTCGCAGGGGCCGGCTGTCCCCCGTCTACACAGCACTCCTCCACCTGCACTAGGGAGGGACTGGGGCTTCAAATCATCCTGAGGCCTGAACTCCTCCCCCAAGAGGTTCTGACGTCATTGGTCGAGGTGGGACCAGAGAACCCGGATTGTCTCAAATGCTGCCCGGGTGACGCTAACAATGTGCGGCCGGCCAACATTACACAGATGAGAGGCACTTCCCTGGCTGCCCTGCACAGTCCGTCACCGGGGGACTTTACAGCAATGCCCCGGCCCTGCCTGTGGAACTAGACTCCTCGCAGCTGCGGCTCCCTGGGCCTCAGCATTGAAAGGCCCTCAGCTGCCCCTGGTGCAGTGGGGGCTGAAACCACGACCCTGGGGGTCCCTCCCTGCCGCGCGTCTCTTTTTCCAGCAACATTTGCTGAAGGCCTCTCTGCTCACATTTCAAGCTCTGGTGACATTCGGTGAATCAGACCCTGCTCCTGGGTGGAGGTTGTTAACACAGGGACAGTCAGGAGGGGCCCCTTCACCCACTGCTGTGGCCACCGGAGCGTCCAGCCCTGCCCGGGGCCACCTGCCTGTGTTTGGACCGGAATCACATGCGACCTGGCCCTCTGCATCTATTTCTTTCACTTAGCACATGGTTTTGAGGTCTCTCTGCGTGACTGAATAATGTTCCATTGTGTAGATACACCGTCATTCCTCAAGAGTCCTGGTCATTGGATCCGGGAACCCCCGTAACGCCCGAATCCTCAGATGCTCAGCTCCCTCATATAAAATGTACAGCATTTGCATAGGACCTAGGCACAGCCTTCTTTGTACAATCTCTAGGTCCCTCATAATCCCTAACACAAGGTAAATGCTGTGTAAATGATTGTTACATTGTATTGTTTAGGAAATAGCGACAAGAAAAATATCCATGTTCAGTAAGGAAGCAGTTTACTTTTCCCAGTTATTTTGATCCCCATGGTTGATGAAATCCATGGACGTGGAATCTGTGGATACGGAGGTTGATGTGCCAGGATCTGACTATCAACTCTTCAGTTGGGACTGTTTCTGCCTTTTGGTTTTTGGAAAATCTGGGCATTTGTAGTTTTTTACAAATGTCTACTGACCAGTGTTCCTGGGTCCTCAGCATGGGTGCGCAGGGTGGTGGTCCTGGGCGGCCCCCTTTCCTGTACTGTTCCAGTGCCGTCTTTGGGAGATCTGAGGGCGGATGAGTGACGTGGGGACATCTGGTGCGCCAGGTTCAGCCTCCATGGGCTGCTCCATTCAGCTCCACATGGCTCGGTCTGGTCTGGTCTCCCCTTGGACTCACTCTACGCCGTCTCCACCCCAGTCCCGGGCTGGAGCTGGTTCAGCAGAGGAAGCGGGGAGTGGAGGGGTGGGCAGCACACTGCTCCGACCGTACTTTAAAGCCGAGCGGCACACCTCTCTGTCTGAAACCTACACACGCGTGCGCGGGGATTTCTCTTGGAGTCTCCACCCAGAGGATTCCGACTGACTCCCTCCTGCCTCCCGCTTCCCCTCCGCCTTCCCACACCTCTCCCATCCGGCCTTAAAGCTGCCACAAGCAGCTCTGCTTACTTGGAGCCTCATGGCCTCCTGTCTTCTCCCGTCCTTACAAACAAGCCTTGGGGTGGAGAGAGAAGAGCAAGATCCCCAAAGCTGCTTTGGTTTTTCTTCTAAATCAAGAGGACCCCTCTCTCCAGGAGAGGAGTTCTGTAACATTTCTAGGCTAACAGACTCAAAAGGCTATCTGCTGTTAAAAATAACCCACACAAATATTCCACCAGGAACACCAGCAGGTTCTACCTTACACAGGGGTTGCAATGGGGCCGGTGTAAACCTGGAGCTGCCTCTGAAATTGCTCACCTACTCCCTCCTGATGAGTCCGATGGTGTTCCTGAAGCTCGCTGGTAGACAGTGGCCAGGAGCCAGGCTTCTAGTCTGAGTTCCTTGGGGACGTCGCTTGAGCAGGAAGGATGTGCCTCAACTTGTCTCCAGGATCTCTCTGGTTGCTGTGGGACACGCCATAGAGGCAAGGAAATCCCTGGTTCGAGGCTGTTTCCGTACTGTGAGGGAGAGGGGATGGCGGCCCTGGGCAGCTGGCAATGATGAAGTGGTGACAAGTGCTGGATTCTGGGTGATCCCGGAAGGCCGGAAGTGCAGCCTGGGGAAGAGGCCCACACATCCAGAGCTGAGGCCTGATGGCTGCAGAGTGGGTTGGCACTGCTTGCCAGTGAGGAGACTTAAGTGGAGCAGCGAGGGCGGGCAGGAGGCCCCTGGGGGTGGTCTAGGCACTGGGCGTCCACGCAGGCCGGAGAGGCAGTGGATGTCTAGATGGATTCAGCAGTGACGGGTGGTCACAGCAGAGGCTGGGAGCCCTGGAAGGAGTGCCTGCTGATCAATAGCCCCTCGCCACCCAGCCCACAGGAGAGTCAGTCAGCGTGGGCACAAGGAAGAGCCTCGATGATTTCGTACAAGGGGAAACTGAGGCCCGCGTGCACGCTGCGAGTCGGCGACAGAGCCCAGGCAGAGCAGCGTGCCGGGTCCCTGCCCCACTTGTAGCACGCACCAGCGTGGGTGACCCTGTCTCGTCTTCCCGCAGGTCACCATCCTCGTCAGCCTGGCCCTAGCGTTCCTCGCCTGCATCGTGTTCCTGGTGGTTTACAAAGCCTTCACCTACGACCACAGCTGCCCAGAGGGATTCGTCTACAAGGTAAGGGACTCGGGCGGGTGGGTGGTCCGGTCACCGTCGGCTGCAGTTGGGGGCTGACCCACTCTCTTCCATTCACTGGTGTCCAAATCCTGGGCCTGACAACCACTCTGCAGGCTGAAACCCAGTGTGTGTCCAGCAAGGAATTTCCGGGTTTCCTGAGGCCTCAGCCTCCAGCAGGGGGTCAGGTTCCTCTCCCAGGCAGCCCTGTCCAGGGTCAGGAGGTGTCCAGGCATGAGCAGCGCTCGCCAGCACCGGCCTTGCTTTTCCCCCTTGGCACAGTCTCCCCGGTAGGAGGGCAGGGTCCTTACCTCAGAGTGGCCCACGGAGCTTCTGAGGTTTCCCGCTGGCCTCGCAGCGGGCCCCTCCCCTGGCCCCTGCTCCAGCTGCAAAGCTTCCTTCAAAGAACTGAGCCACCTGATCTGGCGAGCCCCCTGCCCCCCTGAGCCTCAGTTTCCTCACCTGCAACCTGGGCTGGTGATGCCCAAAGATCTGCGTGAGTCTTCAAGGACAGATTCAGCCGGATCGGCTGGAGAAGGGCCGGCCAGATGCTGGGCTCTCGACACCTTAATTGCGGTAGAAACGGAATCTGATTTATGATGTTTACAGTCACCCTTCACTAGGCATTCATTGCATCTCAGGCTCTTGGCTGCACGTTTTCATAAGCATTCTCTCTATCAGGCCACACAGCCATTCTGAAAAGTAGGTTTGAGTGTCCCCATCTCTCAGGTGAGGAAAGAGGCGAAGCCTTCCACGAGGAGGGCTCCCCAAGGTTGGGGTGATGATCAGTCACGTTCCAGTGTGAACAGGTCCTGGGGTTCTACCCTACGACTTCCCCAGACCACCCTCCTCACGGCTAAAGGCCGGGACCTGAATGGTTGGGAACAGCTGGAACTGGGGACAGCTGCATCAATATGGTAGACGCACCCAGTGGAGCTCCATGGCACTGTGAGGACCCGCGAAGACGGCCCAGACCAGCAGGTAGAGCAGCCTCTAGGTGAAAGGAGGAAGAGACCGTCCACCCTTATGTGAGGAAAGGGAAATGAAAGGTGTAGCTTATTTTATAAGAAAGAAAGTCCAGAAGGATAAATTAAAACACAGCCTCATCAATGTTTATAGCAGCTCAATTCACAATAGCTGGATTGTGGAACCACCAAGATGCCCTTCAACAGATGAATGGATAAAGAAACTGTGGTATATACACATAATGGAATATTATTCAGCCATAAAGAAGAATAATATGGCATTTGCAGATAAATGGATGGAATTGGAGAACATCATGCTAGGTGAAATAAGCCAATCTCAAAAAACCAAAGGCTGAATGTTTTCTCTGATAAGTGGATGATGACAAATAATGGGGGTGGGGGGTGGGGGTGACAGAAGAATGGGAGAACTTTAGATTACATAGAGGGAAATGAGAGGAAGGAGCGGGAATGTGAAAAATGGTGGACTGAGACATGTGCATGCATGATTACATGAACGGTACAAATCTACATTGTGCACAAACATAGAAACGAACAGATGTTCCCCACTTGTGTACAATGAATCAAAATGCAGTCTGCAAAAATAAAAAAAGAATTAAAAAAAAAAGAATTAAAAACCCTTTAGACTTTCCTCCCAAATTATTCAATTAAATTGAGACCTATAATCAAAAAAAAAAAAAAAAACAACAAAACTACTAAAAACGGTTACTCAGGGACAGGGAGGGAACAGAGTGGAGGGACAGGGATGGGAGGCAGGCTCCTCTGTGTGTCTTCTTAGACGTTTGTCCACAAGACGATAAGTGACTGACGTATTTGGAAAATTTTAAAAAAAATAAGAAGAAAACCCTGACAATTAGAAACAAGCTAAACCAAGAACCTGGCCCTAAATCAAGTTGAGAACATAAACTTAGAAAGAAAATAAGTACTTCGAGTGACTGAGGCGTACGGGACGCTGACGTCCACCCTCAGTGGAAGGTAGAGGCGCCCGTGACTTTGGAGGGGTTGTGACACGGCAGGCCCACCAGAAGATGAAAATGACACAGGCGGAATCGGCACGCAAGTCACCAGCACGGCGAGCCTCACCTGGCCTGCGTCGGGCGCCGCCTCCCGCCCAGCCTGGTTTACACAAGGGGTCCGCCGTCTCGGGTAGTCGGACGCCACGTTGAAAGGAGAGACACTGTCACCTGGTTAGAAAACGACCACCCTTCCGAGTTGGGGACTCTGTCCTCGGGGTGCAGAGAGCCACAGAACCAAGTCCAAGTTCATTCAGGTCTGACTCTGAGGAGGAAGACTGGTATTATCTTGCGACTGTCCTACATATGTTAAGAGCTAATGCAAATGCAGGATTATATTAATATTGTCAGGAACCAAGACTTCCGAAATAAGAGAAAAGAGATACAAATGTTAAATGCAGAGCATAGAATAAGCAGCCACAGTCTGCGGCCAGCAGCCCAGGGCAGCCCCTGGGGCCAGCGGAGGGGAGCTGGGGTCAGGGGAGCCTGCAAGCAGGGAGGCTGGCCTTGGGGAGGTCAGCCGGGTTCATTTCCTCTGGCTCCTTCCAAGCGATGGTGATGTGACGGCTGGGGGAGGGCAGGCCGGGCAGGGTGTGTCGCCCTCTTCGCTGAGCCGGGCTCCCGTGGGTGCTGTGTGGCGGGTGGGTGGGCTGGCCGCCCGCCGCGCACCCCTGATGGCGTCTCCTTCTTCCCCAGCACAAGCGCTGCATCCCGGCCTCGCTGGATGCCTACTACTCGTCCCAGGACCCCAACTCCAGGAGCCGCTTCTACACGGTCATCAGCCACTACAGCGTGGCCAAGCAGAGCACTGCCCGGGCCATCGGGCCCTGGCTGTCGGCCGCCGCTGTCATTCACGAGCCCAAGCCGCCCAAGACCCAGGGCCATTAGGGGCCCACCCGAGCCGGAGTGGGGGTGGGGCGGGCAGGGGCCCCCAGGCTCGGCCAGGCTCAGCGGCCACACAGCACTGTCCTCCTGGGATGTGGGGGGGGGGGGGCGGGGCGGCACTCTCCGAATGTCGTGCACTGGAGTTGTCTGAACCGTGTTCCTTTGTCCCTTGGTATTGTTGACTCGGCCCCAAGTCAGGCTCCTGTACAAAGGCATGTTTCGTGTTGGTCGTTCCCATGTAAGATACTCTCAAAGCCGCTGCTTCTTCTTTGTTAGGAACATTTAAAAAACAGAAAAGGAGAGAAACAGAGAAGGAACGGAGAGCGTGGGCAGCTCCATCTGGGAGGTGGCGAGGGGCGGTGAGGAGCCGCGTCCCTGGGCATCTCAGAGGAGCCGCAGCCCCAGTGTGGGCTCGGCTGAGTGAGTGACGGACGGGGCGCCTGGTTGCCCCTGATCTGCCCCAGGGCAGGAGCGCGGGAAGCCAGGAGTGGCCGGGCGGAAGGAAGGACCGGGTTTGGCATTTTCCAGCCCAGAGTGAAGCATACTGACCTCTGGTGCATTTGCAAGATGGGCACAAACTTCAGGTGGGCACTGGTACCAGGGCTGGGCAGCCCCCGGGGCTCCGAGTGCGGGTCCTGTGGCCCTTGACTTGCAGCAGCAGGTACTGAGACGTGGGCAGATTTGTCCTTGCCTTTTTCTGGCTTTTCTAGATCTACTCCTGGGTGCGCCCGTGTCTGTGAGCTGGCAGGGCAGAGAGGGAGAGGAGGAAGGGGCAGCAGGAGGAAGGCCCAGCCGGCAAGAGGGGCTCAGCCTTGTGGTCCAGTGCGGAAATCTCCAGACCTGGATGGTGACCAGGGGCCAGGAGCCACAGCCAGGAAGAGACTAAGATGGGCTGCAACAGAGCCTGGCCCTTTCTACAGCAAGTTGACAAAGGGGACTTCCTTTTGCCCACTTGGTTGTGTTGAAAGAGCACATTTGTCCAAACCCGGCAACCGAGTTCTAGAAGCTCCTGATGGAGGGCCACGTCTAGCATGGCCCAGGCCTCCTGCTCCCAGGCCCTCACACGCTCCAGGGAGGCCTGCCCGGGGCGTGTTGCTCGGGGGCCGGCAGGCCTGGGCCCGGCTGGGAGAGCTGGTTATTTGAGATGCGTCACTGTTTCCCCATTAGTCTCCGACAGGCCTGTCAGAGGGTGTTTTTGTGGCTTGCTGTGTTGCTGCAATCATCGTGCACAACAGCTGGGTAACAAGGCTGCTATCGCTCAAACTCCCCTGCCAAACGCTCTCGTCCGTTCTTCCTCCTCCCCACCCTCCCATCACCCTGAGTCACCTGTAAATTCATTTGTCATCTAAAGCGGAATAACAAATTGTCCCTAGCAAAACCGCTGAGCGCTTTATAATTTTGTGGTGTATTTTTGTCAGTAGGTAGCAGAGGCTGAAGTATTTTTTGGTGTAATTCTCGAAATTTTCTGACAGGAAACAAATAAAGATAGATGTGTCTGCGAGCCTGGACCGTCCCTGGCGGCTTCGTCTACCTTCTTCTCAGGGAGACCGATGGCGGCGCGGGGGGAGGGTCCCCGAGGCGCGACTGGAATGGGACCCTGGGGGATCTCCACCTTGAGGCCACTGGGGCCTGCCCTGAGGCTGAGGTCCTCAGTGAGGACGGGGAGATGCACCTGGCCACCTGCAGCCCGAGTTCATTCCACAAGCCCCTGCTGGTCTGCTTCCCAGGCTGGGCCCCCAGCCTCTGGCCCGTCCTCCGTTCCTAAGGTTGGAGGCCCCGTGACTGAAACGCCCCCCAGGCCCCGCCTCCTGCCTCCCTGCCTTGGGTGGTGGTTCTGGCACCTGGCTTTAGGGACAGACCATGCTGAACAGTCACCGCCCTGAGGTCTGCCGCCAGCCTTGGACGTGGAGATGTGGCCTAGGAAGGGTCTGCCGGTGGCTTCCTCAAAACACACCGGTGGCTCCCCACAGCTGGAGGAGGGAGAGGACGGGCTGGGGGGACCTTCTAATCAGCTCGTTTAGACTTGTGTGACCTTGGAGGTCGGGGCTATCACCCTGCCAGACACACGAAGAGCTTGCGGCTCAGAGGGACAAAGAGCCGCCCTCAGGCCCCAGTAGAGGAACTGGGATTTAACCCAGGTTTGTGGGACCCTTTGCCCCCAGAACTGCTTCTGTTCTGTCAAGGACCCTGAGCAGCACTGCGAGGTTACAGCTGGTCCCTAGGAAGTCAGGTTCCGCTGCCATCAAGCAGCACACTCGTCCTCACCCGGACTCGGGCTACGTGGTCCATGCGGAGGCCACATGTGCCTAGGCGCCCCTGCTCTGTGCCGTCTAATTCCTATGACCCTCCTGCTGGTCCCGGGGGGGTGGGTGCCCTGCCCCATGCCACAGCCATCGGCCTCATCTAGAAGGACACGGAGGCCAGAGCGAGCGGAGACCGCAGGCCTGGGGCTGCACCAGTGCCATCCTAGCCCAGGTGTTTTGCCACCAGCGTCCTAACGGCTCCGCCAGCTGCATGACCACGGATCTCTGCATCTCGCCCTTTGGTTCACAATTGTGCTGTGTGTTCCCGCTTCCTTAGATGGCAGGCCACTTGAGGAGGAGCTGGGTGGAGGCGGGTAGAGCTGGAAGTGGAGGCCCCAGCCGAGCGCTGTGCTGGGGGTGACTGCACGCCCGATGGGATCCTGCCCTTCCCAGGGTGCAGGCTGTTGGGTGCAGGGCGTCAGACAGCTCCTCCTTGCGCACCCAATCTGCCTTCAGGGACAAGTGCTGGCGCGGCCTGGTGGCCTCGGGGCTGGCCTCCCACTCCGGAGGCCGGCTGATCCACATGGCCGTCACGTCAACACCAGTGCATTTTTCAATTACACAGAGTCAGCTGCAGACTTAATGAACACATGTTCAAACATCCTGTTATAAATGGATTTGCCACCCTGTTGCTTCAAAAAACAAACCGAAGCTATCTTTTCTGTGTCCTGAGTCAGCCGTGGGTGCGCGATAGGAAACAATGGCGCTGGAGGGTCAGCGTGATGGTGGCTGTTCTCCCTGAGGACTGACCCTGGGGGGTACTGTTCCCGGTGGAGTTAGGAGGTTCCCGTCAGAACCAAGGAGGACGCCTCAGTCCTGCCATGGACATCCCTGGGGTGGCAGATTCGTTGCAAGGGTTTAACCAAAGAGATTTGGTCAGGAGCAAGCTCCTGAGTTTGGAGGGTGGGTCTCACAGAGCCCTGCTGGGTGTCGGGGGCTCCAGGGAGCCAGGCAATGATCGCGTTGAGAAGGCCCCCCCTGCAGGTTTCGTACACTTCAAGAGCTGTTTATCCATACGGGAACCTTTTTGAGAGGCCGCCAGGTAAGGTGGGACCAAGGCTGGGCAGCAGCCGATGGGGAGGGGGCCTGATTGTTCCAGAAGTTCTGGAACCAGAGGGGCAGCCAGTGTGGGTGTCCACCAGGAGTTCTTGGAAAAACTGGCCTCACCACTGGCCCTGTAGGACGGGTTGCTGTTGACCGGGAGAGCCGGGGAGGCGTGCTGCCCAGGGCCACCCTCCCAGGCAATAGAGGCGTCTTCAAGGAGCGGAGCATCTCCCTGTGCCAGCCCTGGATGCGGAGAGCACAGCTGTGCTCACGAGGCTGCCCTGCCCCCACTGCCCTGGGGTCAGCCACCGGGCTTGGGGAGAAGGGCCAGAGGTGAGTGAGCAGGCAGTGGCCAGGTGCTGGAGGAGCAGTGCTGGCTCTGGGCACGCCCAGCCGTGGGTCAGGTCAGGAGATACAAGGGAGGCTCCGTTTCCCTTGATCAGACTCCCAAGAAGCACACAGCACCATCTCCTTAAAAACCAGCGGCCAGCGAGCAGTGCAGGGGAAGGGCTGGTTTCCATGGCAACCTGAGCGCGCCTTCCCCCAGATCCCGCTCAGTCTGGCACAGCGGAGTTCCTCCGACGCCTTCCTTTGGTCAGAAGTGACCTGTGTCTGAGAACACAGACCCAGCATCCAGGCTGCAGCCGCCTCCGACGTGCCGCCCGTCCCTGGATGCCTCTCCCTGCTCTGTCCAGGTGCCTTCCCTTGCTCTGCCTTTGTCTTCCTCTGTCTCCTTTGGAGAGAGTGTCACCAAGAGGACATGCAGGGACTTGGTGAATTTGCATATCAATTTGAGATCCTGCCCAGTGACTGCATGTGGGGTGGGCATATGGTGGAAGGGGAGGAGAGCCAGCCCTGGTTCTGGCCTCGGCCGCCCCCCCTGCCCGCCTATGCTTCTGCTTCCTCATCTTTGAACCAGGGCGGTATGTGTTCCTGCTTTGCTTTGGAGAATTCCATGAAATAATGTTTAAAGATCTACCTGTAGTTGACCCTCGACAAACGGTAGCCGCTGTGGCAAGCCTCACCCAGCCTGAGGAATCATGTGTGAACTGGAATTACTTAACGCTCCACCCTCCGATAGGGTCGCCCTGGGTTAAAAGGAGGCAGGGCCTGCTCGGCCCAGGGTGAGCTGCTGCCCTCTCCTCTGCCTCCCCGAAGCTCCTGGGCCCCGCCAGCCTCTCCTGACACCTGTCAGTGGGTCCTCCGGCAAGCCACAGTCTGCCGTTTCTCCAGGTCTCCTAACAGCTTTTAGTTGCTAAATTTAGTTACACAGGTCTATCATTTCTTCGCGGGACAGCGTTGACTAGCTGCATTCTGAATGATGACATCGAAGTATCGCTTTGGAATCTGCCGCGGACCCCTGCCGATCCTGATCAAACGCTGCACGTACATTAAAAACGTGCCTGCAGAATTCCTTCAGCTCACTCACCTGTTTTCCTCAGCAGGATCGCCTTCCTGGTCCAGGAAGTGACCTGAGATCTCTCTGTGCACTCGTGGGACTCCTGTGGAGTGGGCAGGTCCCTCAGAGGTGTCCCCAGGGTCGCACTGAGCATGTGGTTTGGGGGAAGAGTCACACAGAAGGGGCATGCCCTGCCCAGAGTGTCCCCTTGGTGCGTGCCACAGGGACCTGGGGACCTGCTGGCCACACTCGCCTTGAGTGGTCTCACTGTTCATCGGGGGGCAGCACATTTCCCCTTGGTAACTCGAGGACCTCGGGGACGTACTTGGAGGAAGAGGGGAGTGGCTGTTCCTTCCTAAGCTCCCGTGCTCCCCGCCGGCTGCCACCAGCCGCCCACCTGCAGCGGGGGCGGCTGCAGGGTGTCTGAGCCGTGCCTTTCTCCTCCCTGCGACCCTCTGTTCCTTACTTGAGGAGCGGGCTTCCCTTCTCCACAGTTACTGCCCAGCAACCTCTGAGAGCCTAAACTCGCGGATCCCCTTATTCCTGGGCTAAACTGAACGCTCGCTCACGGCATCGCTGAAGTCCTTCCAGTTTTGGTCATTGGGAGATCTCTCATGTTGTCTCCTGTGTCTTTTCTTTTGATAAAACCCATTTTTGAAAAGAACTTTGTTATTTTCTGTCATTACAAGATACTCCAGGTTCCATGGGTATTTCCCTTTCCCAGTCCTGGTGTTGACTGTGTCTCGGGGAAACGGATTCCTTTCATGGGGGAGAGATTTAGAAGCCAAGATCTGGACATTACCTGTGCTCATTGCCACAGAGGATCCTTGTTGGTAGGTTCTCTTGGCATCCGGAGCCAAGAAATGAGGGATGCTCACTAGCTTGCTTATCTATCTATCTATCTATCTATCTGTCCATCCATCCATCCACCTACCCATCCATCCGTGTATCATGATCTATCATCTATGTATCTAGTATCTATCACTATCCACCTGTGACCTATCTATCACCTGTCTACCTACTACCTATTATCTATCCATCCATCACCTGTTGCCCGTGTCAAACACGCCTGGGTCAATTTTGACCCCCCTTACACCAGCGCAACACCACGGGGTCTACCCAGCATTCCCTCTTTGTTTGCGTATCACTCCTTTCTCTGACCGTGGGGATACGGTCCTACATCTCCAGGATGCTTGTTCATGCATCTCCAGCATACACTTATGGTTCTGTCAGGTAGATGAACTTTTTGGACATTTAGAATTCCTGACATCCCTAGCGACACTTTTTTGGGTCATCTTACACCGTTCTTGTTGCTCTTTGTCGTACTGCTTTGTCGTACTGACGATGGAAGCCAGGGGGACCCCAGTCCTTTTTATCATTTTAGTTTTCATACAGGGACTCGCTATGTCCGGCTGGGCTTGAATTTGCAATCCCGTTGCTCAGCCCCCGAGTGCTGGACCTCAGGCCTGTGGCCTGTTCCGGCTACCACTGTGCTTCTTGGTGTGCCATCTTTCTTTGTGTTTGTTTGTAAAGACTCTCGTGTAGAGCCAAAGCCACCTTTTACTTCCTGAAGGCCAGCACTGTTTGGAGGAGGGTACTGCACGGTGTCCTACGTGTGGTGACTTCCACCACTGCCCGTGACTATGGGATCTAATCCGACACTACCCTGTGTGTCATGGACACAGACCCCATCTGCTCTTGCAAGGATGCTGGCCCCCCATAAAGAGCTCACCCCCAGCTTACTCCAGGTATTTCTGGGAGCCCCCAGGTGGGATCTCACGTGTGTTCAAGAACAAGGGTGCACCTGCTGAGTGCTGCTGAGCTCCATGGATGCCAAAGGGCAGCTCCACAGAAGCCCAGTGTCCTTCGAGCCCCCTGCCAACTCTGGCCCGGTGGGCTGAGCAGACACGGGTCCTCTTTCACTTGGATCTCACTCTGATAAGAGGAGCTGCTGCAGCCTCTGCAGCTCACACCTCGGGGTCCTACAGCTTTAACCAAAGGGTTCTCTTTTCCTTCGTGTTCTGCCCACACCTCTGCCCCGTCCAGGATGGACCCATTGAGGAAGGCAGGCTGCACTGGAGGACCAGTGTGAGTGACATGTCACGCCTGGGTTGTGGGTGAGTCACACATCTGACCGTTCCTATCTGCACTCACAAGGCTCAGCAAACGGCGACCTCACTCTGCCCGCCGCAGTCCTGTGGCGGCAAGGAAATCCTTCCCTACAGAGTTCTCCTGCTGCTAAATGTGATGCCGATGGTGTCAGAGATTGCAGGCTCTCCAGAAAGTTCCATGGCTCCCTTCCATAACATGGGGTTGTCACCAGCACCACCACAATGGCCTTGAATGATCTTTCCCACCCTCTTGCTTCTAAGCTCTTTTAAGTTCTTGTAATCTCCAGTTGAATGCGCATGAAAGTGAAGTGGACCACTGCTGGGCTGGACCTTCAAGCAAGCGAGGGGACTCTGCTGTCTGTTCCTCACCAAGTCTCCCAGTGCAACACCTGGAGTTCTGCCAAGGACTGTCCGGCCTTAGGAGACGGTGGACTCACAAGATGGAAGGAGCCGGATCTTCACGGGGAGGACAGTTAGCTCCCCACACTGGGCTGTCACCTCTGTCACATGAGTGCAAACCAGCTTTCACAGTCTTAGTGAAGTTTGGGGTTTTATTTGCTATAGTGGAAAGAATCGCCTTGACCAATACACAGATGGAATCTGTCCTCCGTCTGGATCCTGTACCTGGTGCAGGCCTGGTTGTGACAATGACGACCATCGCAAGACCCAGCTCCACTCTCCCTTGGTGACTCTCCAGGAAACTGCTTGGGCCAAGCTCCCTGCTCTTCCAGGCATATTCTGTCCTCAGGACTCCGTGCAGGTGTCTGTTTCTATGACATCTTTCCCGATCTCCCCAAACCAGGCAGGATCCTCCTAGATCCTGTCTATCAATTTGTCACAGAATTATCAGTCTGTTTTCATCACTAGGTTGTCTGTGAGCCCCTGGAATGGATGGTGGAATGGATGGAGGGGAAGGTCCCCTCTCTCCCAGTGACCTCTAAATGTCCACCTTCAGCTCATGCCTTTCCCAAAGCACCTCCTTCTGTCATTCCTAACTGAATGCCCTCAGGCACCTCAGCATCACCCCAAACCTAAACCATAGTCCCTCCAAATATGCTTTGTTTCTTCTGCCGTTTGAACTGGGTGACGACTTCACCAACCGCTCAGCGTTGCAGATGGAAATCCCTGCTGTCATTATTGTTATTTTGTAGGTGAAGAAATGGAGGTCAGGAGGGGCCGGGGGCTGGGTGTGAACCCCTCCTGCAGCTCCTGCGCCTGGGCGGCGACCCTGCACCCTGGCAGGAGCCCTGGGGGTCCCACCCACACCTGTCTTCCTCCACCTTCCTCACAGCCCCCCTCCTGCCAGCTTGGAGACCCCAGCCCGGCTCCCCTGCAAGACTGACAGCCACCACTCACGTCTCCACGCGGCTGGCATCTCCCCCGAGCTCCAGATAAACACATTTGATGAGAAGAATGTTTCTTTCTATGTTGGTAATTTATTCCCTGCTATGCAAATTGTCAAATTAATTAAAAAAGGAGAGAACAACACGGTTCAGACCAACGAGCTGCTGAAAGAGGAACAGAAGAAGCTGTCAACAAATGGTGGCATCTAGAGCACCTGGGCCCGGAGTCACAGACCTGTGTGGAGTCCCGGTGCCACGGCTCTCTGCTGGGAGATCCTGGGCAGGTCGCATCTCCTCCCTGAGCCTCCCTTCCCGAACTTGGAAATGAGAATACTAATTTCCGCTTCGCAGGTTGTTGTGAAGATCATTTGAGAAAGTATACGAGCGTTTGGGGATTTGAAGACGATGCTCTGGAAGTAGGGGAGGGTGATCCTTTACAATAATCTGCAGAAAAGCAAACTTTGGCCCATGTGTCCTCTTAAGGCTAGAGCCCATGGCCACACTGCTGGACACTCATGGAGTCAGGACTTGTGTACGTCTCTAACTCTGTCCTGGGTTGGATTGTGTCCCCAAAACAGATATGCTGAAGTCCTGACCCCCGTTATCTCGGAAGGTGACTTTATTTAGAGAGAGCATCTTCACAGATGTAATCAAGCTAAAAGGCAGTCAGGTAGGGCGGGCTCTGGTCCAACATCCCGGCGTCCTTTTGAGAAGAGGGCTAGGACACAGAGACGAGCAGAGGTGACAGTCCTGTGAAGGCAGACATTGGGGTGCTGCCTCTGGTGCCAGTGAGCACCAGACTCACCAGGAACGCACCCGCAGCAGGGGAGAGCCTGGAAGGAGAGACCAACCCCGCCACTTTGTATCTTAGCCTCCAGAACTGGCTTGAATCATGTGCAGCCAGCACCAGTGGTTCTCATATGTCAGCTCCAGAAAACTGTCACCGGCTCCCAGACTGCACGACACGAGGCCTCATGGGCTCATTATAGTTACCACATTCCAAGCCCAGCAAGTTCAAGTCTGTTCACCCACATGCAGGCTGGCCGAACTGCAGATCTCACCTGCAGGACGACAGGCACATGGCCAAACGCAGCTCCAAGGTGAACTGTCCCCGTGCGGATGGTGCCCAGGCTGCCTGGATTCACTGCTGGGGAGGACCTGGCCTTGCCCCTAGGAAGCTCCCAGGTCGACACTCACGAGAAAGGACACAGGTTACCTAATGGGCTTACGTCACGGCATCTGCTCCCGGGGTGCACAGTGTGTGAGGCCAGGCCAGTCAGGAGCATGGTCAGCGCGCCCAGGAACATCTATGACCACCATGCTGCTGTTAGCTGGCTGCAAGGGGAAGGAAAAACGGGAGCAGAACCTCATTTCAACTGGATGAGCCGGAAACCGCACTCTTCCTCACGAGTTTGCTGTTAACTTTCAATCTCTTCTTTGCAATCGGGAGAGGTAGATAAAATAGCATCAGCAATTTGGGCTGAGAATCAGCAAAGGTAGTTGGCATTTAATTGCATTTGGAAAGAAAACAGAGAACATCTTTTAAAGCCATTGTTGTATTTTCTGCAGCGAGAAAAGTGGTGCTTTTAATTAGTAGTTCTTTGACCCCTTTCTCAGCAACACAGAGGACAGCTGCCCGTGCTGGGCTGGATTCCAAATCTGCATCCAGCTCCGTCGGGCTTCCTGAGCAAGGGCAGGGAGCCGAGGGATGCCTCCTCTCTGCGAGGGGCACTGCCCTCCAAAGGGGGTCCAGATACCTTCCGCAGCTCTGGAAGGAAGCCTCCCTCCACTGAGGCCAGGCAATGCCTGCGGTAGGAAGGCGCCAGGGCTGTTCTGTTGCCCCTGAGCGTGTCCTTCCTTCGGCCCATCAGACAGCTTCACAGAGGCTGATCAGATGTTTTGCAAATGAATTTCCTTCCCAAAAGCAAAGGACCACTACCTGCCCCCAGTGCAATGAGACAAAGGAGAATTCAGCTCACCCGAATCCTCTTGAGTGACACTCTGTTTATTTGGCAGAAACACCTTGAAAAGTCAGTGGAGGATGATTGACAGCTGAGGCAGCAATCTTCAAAATGTTGACTACCAGTTCCATAAAACAAGAGCTGGGCACAGTGGCACACCCCTGTAATCTCAGCAGCTCCGGAGGCTGAGGCAGGAGGATCATAAGTTCAAAGCCAGCCTCAGCAACAGCGAGGTGCTAAGCAACTCTGTGAGGCCTGTCTGTAAATAAAATACAAAATAGGGCTGGGGATGTGGCTTAGTGATCAATTGCCCCTGAGTTCAATCCCCAGTATCCCTGCAAACAACAACAATTTCAAAAGCAATATTTTTCCCTTAAGCATTTTTAGAACAAGGCACATTTCCTTTAAATCACAAGTTTAAGCAATTGTAGAAGATATGACTTACTGTTTATCATATTCAAGTATGTGCTTCAAATATATTTGCTTTGAAAGCTTGTAGCTGCATGTTTAGCTCTTTCAATAATTTTTATGGAGATGTAATATTTGCATTTTTATAGGGCTCAGTAACATAACTTGATCCAGGTACACAATGTGTAGTGATCACATGAGGGTCTCCTCAAATTCTGCTCATCTTCATCTTGGGAACTTCTGTCCTCTTCAGGTAATTTTGGAATGAATCATAGACTCTTGTAGACTTTATTATCTTACTAGACTATAGAAAGCTCTTTCAGTTTTGAAAAATGTCTGCCATGTGCGCAAATGGCAAGACTGTCTAATTAAACCATCAGCCAGTTCAAGCCGTATATCAGAAAACATCTGACTTCATTATTTAGTTCAAATAAACTTGACCTTGAGTCAAATATCTCCCTTCTGAATTCTAAGTTAGACAAACAGGCAGAGACTGATATGGAAGGTTTAATGAAGCCAGCAGGGAGCCTGCGAGGACTTGCTGCTGTCCCCCACCGAAGGCCTTTTCTTTGCCAGCTGAGGCCCTCTGTGGCGGAGCATTGCGGTAACACAGGCTGGATGGGAGGTGGGCTCGCTTTGGCTCAGTGGAGGGGGGCACTCTACAAGGGGAATGGAAATAAGGAGAACAGCCCTTGGCAGTTGCCAGAGAGCTCGTTATGGTTTGGATGTGGGGTGTCTCATGTGTGGACACTGCAAAGGGGTTCAGAGGAGAAATGATGGGGTTATAGGAGTCTTAGCCCAGTCAGTGAATTAATCCCCAATGGGGACGGACTGAGAGGTAAGTGAAGTGGTGCGTGTGGCTGGGGGGTGGGAATGGGGGCGTGGCTTTGGGTATATATTTGTATCTGGCAAGCAGAGTCTTCCTCTCTGCTTCCTGATCACCATGTGAGCGACTTCCCTCCACCGCACTCTTCTGCCATGATGTTCTGCCTCACCTTGAGCCCTGAGGAATGGAGCCAGCCTTCTATGGGCTGAGACCTCTGAAATTGTGAGCCTTCAAATATTTTTCCTTCCCTACAGTTGTTCTGGTCAGATCTTGAAGTCACAGCAGTGAAAAAGCTGACTAAACCAGGGCTCATTCTAGAATCAAGCACTCTGGAAGCTGAAGGTCTGCCAGTCCAGTGCCCTACCCAAACCCAAGTCTTGGTGCATCCTCCAAGAGTCTGAAGGTTCCCAGATAGTATCTCCGAGAAGGGGTTGTTTAGGTGCGCTAAGGGTGAGAGAGCTGGAGCTGAGTTTTCTGGGTCAGCACTCAGAACCGCAGTGCAGAGGGGCCTAACCAGGAGGCCAAATGTGGAGGCCTCAGCTGCTGGTGGGAAAAGAATAGAGAAACGACACTAAAATCCCCTCACGCCTCTCAGCCCAGGCTGTCCCCTCTGGTACTGAACTGGCCAAACCTCCTCAGAGTTAATTTTTAAAATAGGGATATTAAAATATTCCACATTTCAGGCCTTTTTGGTTTTTTTGGTTTTTTTTGTTTGTTGTCCCAAGAAGTTGCTCTCCAAGCCCCAGTTAGTGTCCTGGAGGTAGTAGGGATTATTCAGAGCACACACAGAGGAGCAGTCCTGCCCTGTGGCAACCCTTTGTAAAAGATGGGAAAGGTCTTTGTGCTGCAGGCAGTACTTGCAAAGCTCGGTCACCTTTCCCAGGACACGGCAGAAGCTTCCCAACCAGTCTCCTTCCTGGTCGGCCTCTCCCTTCTCTGGTGCATCTTGCTCAGGGGCCTCCAGAACGATGTCCCTTTGCAAAATCTTAGGAGATGTATGGTAATACAGAATGATGCAGCTACTTTGGGAAAAGTTCTTGAAGTTTCTTTAAATAAAACTAAATATATATATATGTATACACACACACACACACACACACACACACACCCTCTCACCTAACAGTTGCATGCCATGAGATATGAAAGCACATGTCCTCATAAAGACTCATACAAGAACACCAGGGCAGCATTTCCATAATGACCCAAATATTGGGAAAAGCCCAGGTGCGCATCTGCAGACCAATGGGCAGATGGACTGCGAGGAGGTCTTCAAATGGAATGACATTCGGCAGCAGAAGGAAGGGGCCACTGGTATACGCAATAGCATGGAGGAATCTCAGAAACGCGATAAATGAAGGGAACCTTACCCCACAGGGTGAACACTGTCTAACTTCATTTACACAAGGTTTTGCAATAGTAAACTAATGATAGACAGTCTTCAATGACAGAAATTAGGGCATGGAAAGCCAGTAGAGAGGCATGGAAATCTCACTCTGCCTCTCTCACTCCGCGGGTGGGTGGGTGCGGAGATGGCACAAGAAGGGAGGTCAAGAGAAGGTTCTAGGGTGATGGAAATGCTCTGCAGCTTGATAGGAGTTTGCATTTCCCAGGTGCGTCATTTTTTGGGACCCAGTGACAGTACTTAAATATTTGTGCATTTCACTGTCTTAGATTTTATCTCAAAATAAAGAAGAACTCTATACAAATATTAAACAATGGTTAGTGGTGTGTGCTGAAGGGTTTGAAGGCACTGTGCTGGCGTCTGCAGCTCACTTAAAAATGCACAGAAATTAATGGATGGGTAGAGGAGATGGAGAGATGGAGGGATAAGTGGCCAAGGAGGGGCCACTTAGGTGGGGATCCTGGAAGTCCACTGCACAACTTTCACAAGGTAGGCCAGGGGTGTTTAAGACAGGCTCACTTGGTGCTTATCAAGCATTTTGCTCTCTGGGTTGTCATAATAATTTTGTGAAGTATGCATCACCTGGGTTACAGATGAGAAAACAGACGTTCAGAGAGGCTGAAATACATGTGTACATTCGCACGGTTGTCTAGACGTAAACCCAGACTTGAACCCTGGCAGCCCACCCGACACCCACACTTCAATCGCCTCACCAAGCTCCAAGCCCACCCTGGAGGAGGTCTGTAGCTATTTTAAATCCTGGGAAATAAGGTTGGAGAATTCAAAAAGTGTGTCCTTTTCTCTAACTATAGACCCAACGACCTAATGAAGGCTGCTTCTCTTTGGTGCAGTGCATTTGCTCTCTCACATGATTTCGGCTGTCTCTCCTTTGGATGTTTTGGTCTTAAGACAATGAACACTGTGGGTTGAATTATGTCCTCCCAATATTCAAGTAGTTGAAATCCTTACTCCCAGCACACACGGATGTGACTTTACCCGAAAACAGGGCCTTTATCGATGATCAAGTTAAGATCATCAGGGAGACCCTAGTCGAACATGACTGTCATCCTTATAAAAAGGGGAAATTTAGACCCAGAGACAAATGCACACATAGGGAGAAAGAGAAGATTGGGGTGATGCATTTACAAACCAAAAACTTCCAAAGATTGAGAATCACCTGAAGCCAGGAGAGAGGCATGGAAGTCTCAAACGGGAGCCATCCCTCCAGGATCTGGATCACGACTTCTGGCCTCCAGAACTCCTAGACAGTAAGCTTCCGCGTTTCAAGCCAACCAGTGTGTGCTCTTTGTTCTGCATCCTTAGGGAGCAAATCTGAAAGCCAAGTAATCCCTAGTCTCAAGGTATCTTATTTTGGGATTTGTTCTGAACACCATCCCTGTTCACACATGCACATTTAAGTCAATGATATGTGTTAGCTCAATTTGTAAATAGGACATGACTAAGAAATCAGTTCCCTGAGAAACTTGACTTTGAAAGCCCAATGAAAGTCGGGAATTTGATCTCTAGGGATCTATTTCCAGGTGACATGTCAATCTGTATGTGATGGACTTCCATAGAGGTCCTCGAAGTGAAAATGAGGCTGCTTAAAAAACCATGAAGTTTTAACTGAATCATGCTAACTCTCAGTATATTCTTGGGAAAAGTCATTCATGCTCATGTAAAAGAGTAAGAGATTCAAGTGCAAATAGAATATTTTCTCACTTAAAGGAAAATAATAGTGTAGCTTCTCTTCCTCCCTCCCTCCCTCCCTCCCTCCCTCCCTCCCTTCCTTCCTTCCTTCCTCTCTTCCTTCCTTCCTTCCTCCCTCCCTTCCTTCTTTCCTTCCCTCACCGGAATTCCTATAACATGCCCACCAACCCTGTGCAAGTTGCTTGTGACAGTGTGTGGCAAGGTTCATAAAAGATGTATGCATCCCTTAGATGGTGAGGAGTTGTTGCACAGAAGCAGACGTTGAGCTGTGGACTACATTTCCCAGAGTCCTTTGCATCCAGAAGGGACTCATATGACTAAATTCTGGCCAATGGTATGTAAGAGGAAGTGATGTGTGCCATTTTCCCATCAGCCTGATTCTTAATGATAAATTAGAAAACTTGGTCTATATAACTGCAGATACCTCACTTTGTTATGACATTTTTAGTTGCAGTGATTCAAAATTCATTAATAGAAGAAGGAGAAGGAAATCAAAAGATCATAAGGTGGAAAGAGAAATGGTTTATTAGAACACTAGTTTTTGAGGGTACCAGGAGACCAGGAGGTGCTTTTATAAGGTTGGGAAAAAATGCATTAAGTAACACCGAGAAAGACTATTCTCTTAAATTTCTATTCATTCTGACTACATTAAGGAGAAAGTCTACTTGTAGGTCTGTTTCTCTTAATGTATTTGTATATGTCCTGACCTTCAGCATGTCAAGGTATCTAACTAAAATTTACACTGTTTTAATTATTTTTATTTTCATCATTACCTCTAAGTATAGCACATAGTACTAATTTTATATTTACAGACTTGATATGAAGTTTCCTCTTTCAATAAAAATTTTAAGCAAATATATTGGGTCAATTTAAAGAAAAGCATTAAGTAAATACTAGACTATGTGGTAAAAGGACATGGCTAATATAAAAGTAGTATTTAAATGTCCAAATATTACCTTTTGGAAAGGTCATTGGGAAATGCGGGGCAGGGAGATGCTGGGCTGTCCCAAGGGTGAGGGCTTGAGGAGCCAGAGAACAGAAAGGGAATTCAGGAAGCCCTCTAATCTCCCATCTCTGTTTTCCTCTGTGTTCCTGTTATCTTTCAGCATCTTCAGGCAGGCTGTCTTTATCATGGTAGAAAATGGTCATTGACAGCTGCCAGATTTTGCAGGCACTAGGGAGATGATTGATTGATGTGCTTTTAAAATCCCAATTTCACATTCCTTAGGAAGAGCATCATTGCCCCTGGGTAATGATGCCCATCTGTGCGCCAGCCACTTGCATCTACAAAGGGAGGACAGCATTGAGGCACATGGCTTTCTGAGCAACACTTACGCAGCTGTGATCAGGAGTTGACTGTGAGACAAAAGGGGGTCTTGGCAAGCCAGAAAGGAAAAAGAAAAACAAATTTGACATTAAAACGAAGGGGTTTCTTTTAATGAAGAATTACATCAGAAAAAATAACAGATAAATCGTAGGCTGTGTAAACAAACATTCTTATGGTGTCTCAGATCAGCAAATAATTAAATGCCTGTGATATTAAAAAAAACCTGACAAATCAGTTGGAAAAGAAAAGGTCTCAGTAGGAAATGGAGTAAAGAAGATGAGCAGTTCTTTCGCAGAAGGGAATCCCAATGGCCCAGCAACACACAGAGAGACCCAGGCTCACTAGACACGAGGGGAGGAAGTGTAGACAGCAGTGCGATGACTCACTCCTGTTGGCGTGATGGACATGAGTGAGGGGATAATTTCAAGTGCTGGTGTGGAGCCGGGAGACCAGAACGTTCTTGCACTGAAGCAGGAGCATCAGTGGGCAGAGTCCTTCTGGAAAATGGTCTTTAGCAGTTAGCAAGCTTCGACCTGCCCATTCCTAGGTCTCCTGCCCAGCCCAGCACCTTCCAAGATCTGCCAAGAAGTGTCACTGCGGGACTGTGTGGACGGGAAGCAGAGTTGCTGCTGGCCTGGGCCATCGTGGGAGAGCAGCTGTGCGACGCCAGTGGCCTGCCAGCTCTGAGGCGGGCGGCCATGGGCATGCCGTGGAGGATGGCATGGGGGCGGGAGGAAGTGACTCCTGGGTGGACCCCGCTGGCCTTGCCAGGACAGGACACCCAGCAGAGGCTCCGTGTCCGAGGTGAAAACGCGCCCCTCCCTTGGTTGTCCATGCAGCTGAAGTCATCGGTGAGCCACGACGGAGAGCGCGAATGTTCATTGCAGAGGATCGTTTGGCCCACGCATTCGAGATTTCCTGTCCAGCATCACACGCGGCTCTGCTAACGTGGCCTTTAAGAAGTGGTCAGGGTGACTTGGTGAAATGAATTTCTGGACTCAAGAAGAAAGCAAATAATATTTATATCCCAGTGAAGGTCAGGATTTGGGCAGATCAGGGCTGAAGAAGAGGTTTTCATTTGGAGTTTGAAACGGAAATGCTGAAGTTCACTTTTAAATCTGTGAATCAAGTACTGGGATTCATGCGAAGCGTTTCACCCTGACTCCCAGCGCCAGGAGCACCAGTGCTTTCGGGCTTCCGCGATGCGGTGCCGAGTTCACTGCGGAAGACAGATCCCCGCACAGAGGCGAGACTCGTTCTCCAAGCCTCCGCTCCTGTGGGCTCCACAGCCAGCCCCGGCGCTGGGGCAGGAGACCATGGGGGTGGGACTCCCCGTGGTGACGTGCTGATTCCATGAAGGTCTTGCAGGCGCTGGGAGCTGTGCGGCGCGGATTCAGCCAGCAGAGGAAGGGCTGGGCTGCCTGCGTGAGGCCTGGGTTCCAGTTCTGCCGCGGCTTCTTAGAGGCCTCGGTGGGTCTGCTGCCTCTGCCTCCCCGTGGCTCCTGGTCTCTGCTGGTGAAATACACAGGTTCAAAGTCGGGGTCTCTGGGCTCTTCCTCTCCCTCTCCGCCACCCTCTGCTCCACGCGAGCCTTCTGTTTCTAGAAGCATGTTCTAAAGCAGACGCCCGCAGGCTAGTGGCCCTGATGGCCCGCGTCCCCAGGCGTGGTCTCCACGGCTCCCTCGTTGCGGATAACGGGGCAGCAAGCTCAGGGCTGGGCCTCTCTTTGTAAGTGACAAGTGAGAAGGTGAGGCTCGGAGGGGGAAGCTTTCCCCGCAGGCATGGCTGAGCAGCGGCGAGTGACCAGAGGCGTCAGTTTCCCCCAGAAAGCACATATTTTCCATTATTGGTCCCTCTTAGTTATACATGACAGTAGGATCCATTCTGACATCATCCTAAAAGCGTGGAAGAAAGCCTGCTCCATTCAGTCCCCAGTCCCCACTTCCCCACCCCCTCCCTCCCTGTCCAATCTCTCCACTCCATGGATCTTTCTGCTGTTTGTTTATAGTTTCTTTTTAAATTAGTGTGACAATCCCATTTGAACACCCAAATCCCTGCTGTGTGTTGGATGTGGTTGGGGATGTCCCCCAGGGCTTCCTGTACTGGAAGCTTGGACTCTGGACGGACGCTGAGAGGTGTGGAATCTTCAAGAGGCACAGCTTGCCTGCAAGCCATTGGGTCATTAGGTGCTGCCCTTGGATGCAGGTCTCAGGGACCCCTGTTAGTTCCCATGAGAGTGGCTTGTTACCGAGAGCAAACCTGGTCCCTCCCCTCCTTCTGGCCTCCTGTCTTGACAAGTGATCTCTCTCTCTCTCTCTCTCTCTCTCTTTTTCTCTCTTTCACACACACACACACACACACACACACACACACACACCACACACACATACACACACACACACACACACACACACACACACACGCTCCTCTCATGGTGCCACCTACCGTGTAGTGATGTAGCCAGGAGACCCTCACAAAAGCCAGCGTATGCTGACTCCATGCTCTTGGACCTCCAAAACTGTAAGCCAAATAAACCTCTTTTCTTCACATGTGATCCAGCTTCACGTATCTTGTTACACCAACAGAAAACGGACAACACAGTCCTCCATCCCAGGAAGCACTGCAGTCTGGCATAGTGGGGCAACTCAGGCAGGTGTAGTCTCAGAGACTTAATGCTCTTGTTAAATATTTTTCTGAGTACTCGTAATATTGTCCTCTCCCCAGTCTTTCTGTTTCCTGTCCATACCCTCTACTCCCACTCCCACCTCCCAGAAGAGTCCCAGAAATTGCTGGAGCCTCTTTGTATAATTTAGAGCAGAATCCAGACAGAACGGTCTGGATTGCTAGTCTTGCTAGTGGTTCCTCAAAGACTTCATTTCCTTCTTTCTTTTGGGTGCACAGTCAGAATGCACTGCCCAAGCTCCCTAGTGGACAGGTTTGGCCAGTGACCAAGTTCTGGCCAGTGGCGTATGGGAACACCACCTCTAGGCTGGGGCCATACCGACTCTCTCTCCTCGATCCTCCATTCTCCTTTCTCCAGCTCCATGGAGAAGGCTCTAAGGACACAGGGAGGTTGTTGCTACCACAGGGAAGGAGTCTGGGCCTTGAGTCCTTGCTCAGCTGGGGGCCACTGTTAGGAGGTGGTCCTCCACGGGGTGCCCTGTTTCTGCTCGTCTTGGTCTCTGCTCCACACTGACAGCCTTGGGCGATAAAAAGCTGCCTACTTTTTGGCAGAGAATTGGGCACTTCTGCCTGAGGGTCCCACCACAAGGGTCCAGGCCCCCTAGCCTGTGATGCTAACCCGTGGTTCAGCATCTGCCTGGGCCACGCTGCACGGTCAGCCTGGGACCTGGGAGCCAGGGAAACCACAGTGAGCACGATGCTCGTGGCCCATGCCCCTGACGCAGGAGCCTTGTGCCTTCTGCCATCACCCACGGAAGGGCGGCAGGCCGTGGGCCAGCTTGCAGCGGGTGCAGTCCCGGATGGGTCCCGCCGGGGGGTCTATCCTGACTGACTACCGTGATCACCAGTCCCAGGATTTTAGCAAACCTTCCTAATGAAGGGCTATTGCTCATTTGCACAGAAGTGCAAAGTGTGTGTCCCGCATGGGCGGATTCCTGGGAGTGGTCTGCACGAGGGATCAGGAAGAATTCGCCCAGGCAGTGCCTGTGCAGCCCTGCCGTGGGGGCACCTCATCCAGAGCACAGGGGTTGAATTGTTTGGATTCAAATTCTGGCCACGTCATGCTCCTGTCCACTCCCGGAGGTGGCTTCTTACCCCTGAGCTTCTGAAGGAGCTCAGCAATCATGGGGCACATGGCCAAGCTGGCCACTGTCAGTCTCCTCCCACGTCCCCTTCCTTCTGGTCTCCTCCACTGTGGAGACCAGAGAGGCCCAGGCTGTGTGGAGGCAGCCCCGGGAACTTGCTGCCGCTCAGGTGGAGGCGGCGGGAGGACCCTGTGCGCCTCTGAAGAGCATCCACGTGGGGAAGCCTGTGGTCTCCAGGAGGGAGAAAGAGTCGCCCACTCATTTCACAGACTCGCAGAGAGTTCTCCACCCAGGGCCTCAGCAGGGAGGCACAACTGTTTGGATTCAAGCAACAACTTCCCGCGGATGCTGCTCTGAGCAGGTCTGGAAGCAAAGCTTGTGTTTGGAGTCTGCATGAACCAGCCCGGGGGCCTGACCGCGGCGGCCTCTTCTGGCCTGCAGGTACCTCATCTGGGTCGGAGCCAGCTCAGGTCACATCCGGATGTTATGGCCACTGCGTCTCCCTGGAAGGGGCGCTCTAGTCCCGACCCTGGGGATCCACCCTGTGTGTAACTCCGGTTTGACAGGCGGTCAAGACGAGGTGATGCGGGTGTGACGGGCACAAGGACTGGCACTCTTGTAGGAAGAGGGTCCCCGTGAAGTCACAGGCCCAGGAGCCGGGAGGGCTCAGGTGACAATGGAGGTACAGATGGAGTGTGACGGCTGTAGTCACGGGTGACAGACTGTGGGCAGGTGCCCAGGAGCCAGCCAGGGCAAGGACGGCTTCCCTGCAGGTCTGGAGGGAGCTGCACCCGCGGTCACCCAACCCCCAACTTCCACCCCGCACTGTGCGGAACCACGTTCCTGCTGTTGGGAGCCGCCCGGCTGTGGCGCCCCTGCAGCAGCCTGGGAAGCAAATCCACCTGACCAGGCAGCACCCAGGAGGAGCCGCTGCCCAGCACCAGGTTAGATGCTCTCCACTGCCCTGGGCAGCCCCGGGCGGAGAGGAGACAGCTCAGATGCCCTCTCACCTCTCAGCTGTCGCCCACGCTGCCCCACACTCTTCCCTCAGCCTGGGTGGCCTGGAGCCTTCCACGGCCTCCTCCCCTGCCTCTCCAGATCCTCGCCGGCCTCGGTTCTGGCTGTTTGGCCTCCAGGGACCTTGCTGTGACCACGCCGCCCTCCCCCTCCTTTGAATGGCCAGCCTGGTTTCTAGATTAGGGGTCCTGCCAGCCTCCCCGGGAAGCCTGGCTGAGTCTCCGTGGGTTCACCCAGGGCCGTGGTGCCCCACCACTGTTGCCAGTGTCTGGCCCTCTCGCCCCAGCTCTCCCCAGCCGGTTTCCTCTCGTCCTCAAGGAAACGGCTCCAACCTCCCCTCCTCTGAAGGGCCCTTGGTCAGTCCCCTCCTGACCTCTGGCATCGCGCGCCTGAGTCTTTTCCATCACGGCTCTTCTACACGCTGTTATCCACGACTCATTTGTCTCGGTGTTACAGCTTGTCTCCCTCACTCAAGCACAAGCTACACAGAGGCAAGGAACTTGGGCATGTGCAAAACAGAGAGGTGAAGAGTCTTGTCCAAGGTCACACAGCTGCCAAGCAGCTTAACTACTAGATCACACCAACTCTTATATGGAAGGAAGGAAAGAAAGTCATAGTCATTGTGTCCTCTGGAAATTCTTCCAATAGCCTTCTCCCTTGCTGTCCGTAGGTCCATGTCCTTCAAATCACTGCCCTAGATCCATGAAAGGTGTGGGTGCGAGGGTAAGGCTCTGGCGCAGCTCACATCCTGCTTCTAAAGAAGTATCACCTCTCTTCATGCTATGCTTGGTGAGGAAGATGTGTAGCTTCCCTTGCTGTTCCACATTTTCTAGATGCCAGGGTCTCAACAAAAATACCTGTTCATTCTGTCATGCTTCATTACCCATCTATCCATCCATGCATCTATCCACCATCCATCCATCCAAACATCCATCACCCATCCATCCATCCACCCATCCATCCAAACATCCATCACCCATCCATCCATCCAAACATCCATCACCCATCCATCCATCCATCCATCCAAACATCCATCACCCATCCATCCATCCACCCATCCATCCAAACATCCATCACCCATCCATCCATCCATCCATCCATCCATCCAACCATCCATCCATCCAAACATCCATCCATTCGTCCATCCAAACATCCATCCACCCATCCATCCACCCATCCACCCACCCATCTACTCATCCAAACATTCCTTACTGAGTTCTTGTTATGCACTAGTTATTACATAGGACTCTGCAGATCTGCCTCATTTAATCTTCTTGGCAATCTGCATGAAGGGTTCATTACTAGGGATAGAAACTGGGAGGCAGGGACTTAGCAGCTTGCTCTGGTGGTGGGGCTGGGGCACCCATCTAGGTCTGCCTGACATTGACACTTCCAATGACTGGGCTGCTGAGAAGAGGAGGGATCTGAGGAGTCACTCACTGGGCGGGGAGTGCTAGCGGGAGGCCGCTCTGCTCCATCAGCCATGCCTCTGCTCAGCTGGGCTGACCCCCAGTCACTCCTTCATCAACATCAAAGAGAATCAGCATGTTCTGAAAACTCTTCCAGTGGGGGACTTTGGGGGATGGACTGTCAGATACTCACCATGAGTTTCCTTGGACAGAGTGAGGCAGAGGATACCTCTCTGCCCCTGTCCACTGTGGATCTGGGAAAATCCTCCCCAGATTTGCCCATGCAGTCTCTCCTATCTGGAAAGCCTCCTCCCCTGCCCCACTCTAACCTACTGAGTTTTTTGTAACTTCAATTATAATCGTATGCTGCATGATGATGTTTCTGTCAACCATCGTTGACTGGAAAGGAGATGACCCATGTGTAATGGTGGCCCCATAGGATCATATCACCTGGTGATGTCATAATATCTTAGTTTGCATGAGTACACTGTGATGTTCATACTACGCTAAAATCATCTAATGATGAATTTCTCAGAATGTGTCCCCACTGTTAAGCAACACGTGACTGTAATAAATTAGCTCACACACTCATACAGGCCTTCGTTCAATACATATTCATTCAGCACCAGTGCTGTGTCAATCATTTGTCCAGGTTTGGGAGATACAGCCATGGACAAGACAGTCGAGGCTTCTGTCCTCAAGGAGTTTACATTCAAGCAGGGGAGATGGGGAAGAAGCAAACCAAGTAAGGAAAGAGACTAAGTGCTGTCAGAGGAAGCAGTGGAGGGGTGGAGCAGGGGCCCTACTTTTGATGGAGGTGCTGGAGTGTGAAATGGATGGCAAGAGGAGGAACTGGCTTCTGAAGACAGCGTGTCTCTGGGAGAGGGACAGCAGGCCTGGAGGACCTAAGAAAGCAAGGAGCAGACAGCTGAATTGCGTGACCCCTTCACGCCCCTCGCCCACACACCCTAAAGAGGAGGAATCAGCTTCCAGCTGTTCTGGCAGCTCCGAGCCTCCTCCTGCACACGCTCATGCTGGGTGGTCATTCCTGACTCATGTCTGTCTCCCCCTTGGAACATGGGCCTCTAGGACAGGGGCCATCTCTAATATGCAGCTAATCATAGTTCAGACCTTGCAGACGTCACGGAGCAGTGGGGGAGATGGAAGGAGACAACCCGGGGAAGGGCACTGTTCTGGAAATGTAAATGCTCAGTTAGTGCTTTTTGTTACTACTGATGGTGACCTGGTGCCCACCAGACCAGGCGTCCACCCAAAGAAAGGACTGGGGACAGTTCACTGTGCTCACAAGTGAGAAAGCAGGCAAGCTGGTCCAACCCTCAGGACATCTGGACTGTCCATAGGTCACCACCATCTGGATGGGCACTTCTACTTCCAGCAAAAAATGAGTGCAGCATCTCATCCGAGGACTCAGATACTCTGCAAGCAGCAGGGAGTGAGCCCTCTGGTCTCTGACAACATCCACTCAAGACTCAGGGTTCTGACTGTCCTCGGCTGGCTATCTGTCGACGTGGGCCATCTGTTCATTCCGTGAATACCCATGGATCACATATGAAGTGTCCGTGTGTCCCAGGTGCTGAGGAGACGGATGTGAAGGAGCAGTCATGCCCCGGAGCTGCATTCTAATGGAGGGGGCTGATCCAGCACACAGGTGACGGCGAGGACCTGAGAACCAGGGGTGAGGGGGTGGGGTGGTTTCAGGTGGGGCACCCAGGCAGCACATGAGCCAGCACTGGAGGAACCACGTCCTGCGTCTGCAGCAAGCACTCAGAGTGTTGGGGGGCCAGCCAGGAGGCAGGGAGGCTGGCACCAGGGCACACAGGGACGGCCACTGGGAGGTGAGGTCTGGAGGGGCATTGAGTCCTGTGGGTCACCAAGGGAACTTCTGGGCTGAGGGACATGAGACGTCACGGAGGATTCTGAGCAGAAGAGACTGTCACGATCTAACCTGTTTTTAAAGGACTCTGACAGCTGTGGACAGAAAAGGCTGTGGTAGGTGAGGGAGGATGTAAGTTAGGAGGCCGTTGCTACAGCTCAGGTGACAGATGGCTGGGTTGGTGATGGCTGGGTTGGTGTTGGCTGGGTCCAGTTTCAAGGATGGAGAGCAACCTGGAAGAAACAGTAGCACTGCTGGGACAATCTCCTCTGTGTAGCCACACACAGCTTAGTGTGCCAGGGTCAAACAGCGGGGACTTGAGAGGTGGCCCCCAGGACCAGAGGCTGGAGGGCCGGGGCACCAGTGGCGGCTCAGTGCAAGGAGCAGGAGCTCAGAACGGGAGGCCCAGGGGTGCAGCCGAGCGGAGGCGGAAGGCCTGGAAGCCCTGGGGAGCTGCAGAGTCCATGTTGACAGGGTGAAGGGTCTGGATCTGGCGACCAGGGTGATGGCAGCAGCAAAAAATGCCCCGTTCAAGAAGAATCCAGCAGGCAGGTGGAGCGCGCCCTCTCCACCGGTAATTCCATCCCCGCCCCCGCGCCCTGGACGGTGCCGCCCACGTGAGGGCGGGGCTTCCCCTGCTCGGCCACCCTCATGCCCCTGGCCGCAGGAACGCCCTCGGGGACACTCTAGGAGCGTGCTGTACCAGTTCTCTAGGAGTCAGTCCAGTCTGGCTGACGCCAAGGTGAACCATCCCATTTAAGGATGGATACATTATGGGACCCTTGGCGTTGCGATTCGTCATGGGAACAGCTCGGCGAGCGTACAGAGGGGCACGGTGCCTGTCCATCACTCACGTGGATCTGCAGGCAACCAAGAGGGCAGTGAGCACGGAGCGCGAGGTGGCTGCGGTGTCCCGCGGGGCTGCCCACAGTGAGCTGTAAAGGAGGCTGAAGGAGTCCGAGCTAGAGGAACAAGTCACAGTAGCCACGTGAGCCTCTCTGGCCGCGATGTCACTACCAAGAGTCACACGAGGTGCACCGCCCACTGCTCTGCCAGCAGCAGACCCGAGGCAGCGGGTGTTTGTACCAACATTGCCACAAAAATGTGCTGCACAGGGACATGGGGATTTCCCGCTCCACTGCATCCCATGGAACTGAGGGAACGCTGCATCTGCACCCCATCGCTGGCCAGGAATGTCCTCCGTGGGGCGTGGCCCAACCAGCCCTAGATGGTGGAGAGACTGGAGATGAGGGAAGGAGAGGGGAGAGGACAGGAGGCTACTCTTTCAGGTGCACCCCACCCTGGTGGGGGTGGCTGGGTGTGGCTGGGTGTCTTGTCCTTAGGGCTCATGGTGCACGGGTTTCTGATTTCTTTCCTCTCCTGTGGGCTCCTGTGGGCAGGTCCTCACTGCTCTGCAGCAGCGTAGGCCTCTCTGGGATTCTCCCCTTCCTGGGGCTCACTCGGGAGCAGAGATCAGAGCTCTCTCTTTAGGGGTACTCTAGGGTGCCCTGATTCTCCTCTAGTGTCCCTCCTCCCAGCCTGGGGGACTCCATTCTGATTTGAGGGTGGCAAGCTACAAAGGAAAAGGAAGCCGGGTTTGTGCGGCCTCCTGTTTCTCCTAAGGATTTTGTCTGTGCTGTGTGAAGATTTCCTTCCTCCAGGGATTTAGAGATTGTTAGTGAAAAGCTGGGAAGCAGCTCCCCTCCCCTGTGCTAGGGTCCATGTTCAGCCCCGAGTCAGCCGGAAGGACAGGGCCCGAGGAGGAGGAGGCACAGGGCTTGGGAAATAGCATGGGGGTGGGGTGAGCAGGGGGTCAGCTGTGGCGTCCAGAGATCACCCCAGTCCTAAAGCAAAGCCAGAAGAGGAGCTTGTGGCTCTCAGACGGCATTTCTAACCAGCTCAAGGGAGGGTCCTTGATGAGGAACTGCCATGCACTTAGCACGCACGGTGCGATGAACCGGACAAAGGCAGAGGTCTGGGACGCCATCGTCATGGCCAAGGTCACAGACAGCTCCAACACCCCCACGGATCTCGTGTGCACACTCACTTTTAGTTTGGTGGAGGAGCACTTAAACGAGAACTGCCCTCTTAGTCAACTTCAAGCTACCTGACACCATGGTGGCAACCGTGGGCGCCGTGCTGTGAAGCAGATCTCTAGAACTTCCTCATCTGCGTGCCTGAGACTTCAGACCCACTGCCAACTCCCGTCTCCCCGTCCCTGTCCTCTGTGGTGCTTCCTGCCTGCACCTCGGCTGATCCAGAGACTTCCCACAAGTGGGACTGTGCGTACTCGCTACTGTCACGTCAGCCCGAGCTCCTCCGGTTCATCCATGTGGCTGCAATGGCGGGACGCCTTCTCTTTATGGCTGCGTAGTAACCCCATGCACACGCACACGTGTGTGATAATGGTACCAGTGTGATATTTCAATGCCTGTATGCAGTGCAGGCTGACCACAGAGCCTCCACCTGCTCATCATGTCTTTCTGCTTGGAGGCTTGAGCGCCTCTCTTCCACTGACTCATGAACCATGTGCCAGGCTGTCGTGAACCAGAGCCACCCTCCGTGATGGGGAACACTGGAACTCACCCCCCGCTAACTCCACGTGGTCCCTCTGCTGCCTCCGCACCTCCCACCACCACTACTCTGCATTCAGGGGGGGTCTTTCTTCAGCATCGTGTACAGGAGAGCACTCAGTACTCGACTTCCTGTGTCCAAATGCACAGGACAGGTTGTCCTCCCACTCCTTCGATTTTGCTACAAATGACAGGGTTCATTCTTCTTTGTGGCTGCGTGATATTCCTTGGCGCACATGTACCACACTTTCTATATCCACTCGTCCCCTGAGGGGCGCCTAGGTTGGTTCTGTATCTCAGCTTCTGTGAACAGTGCTGCGATAATGGCATTTTGCATTTAAATAATTTTGGACTGTAGCTGGCCACAGGGGACAGACTGTGGCAGCAGACATGGAGAAAGGTGCTGCTACAGCTGGACCAGGAGGCTGCTGACGGAGGTGAGCACAGAGACGTGTGTCCCTAGCAGACACAGCAGTGGGGTGAGGGATGCTGGGTGGCCGCTGGGTGGTCTGAGCGGGCCCCTGTGCCACCAGAGAGGAAGCAGGTGGGGCGGGAGGCCCGGGCGCTGCCTCTGGTGATGCACTAGTGACCTCCTCCTGGGTCCCTGCTTCCCAAGTGACAATTCCCAGCGCGAGTCTCGCCCAAGCTGACGAGCGCTCACCTTTCTCCTCATGACCAGCGCAATTGCCCTGTGGGTGGAAAGGCCTGGCACCTGCGGTGGCGGGAGCGGATGCGGGTTCAACATCAGGAACGCTCCGGAACAATTAGTGCCGCGTGACATCCTCATAATAACAGTAATCATGACAAAAATAGCCCTCGGCTTCCTTCCGAGGCTCGCTGTTTCTAAAGCACATCCACAGCCGGTACCGGATCTGAACCTCCCGCGGCCCGGGAGACTGCGCGCCCGTCTATGGGAAGGACAGTGCAGCTCGCCTGGGACCCCATGGCTGAACCAGACTCCAAGCCAAGCTGGTCCCGGAAAGGGCTGCCTGGGGAGGCGGCGAGCTCTCAGCGGATGAGGCCAGGAAGTCTGAGCATGGAGATGGAGGGTTGGAGGGACAGGAGGAGGCTCGCGGCCCTGCTGGCCCCTCTCAGGATCTGGCTCTGCGCTTGAGGTCCTGTGCAGACGCTTCTGGTTGAAGCTCGGGAGGAGCGCTGTGACCAGGGTCCCCACACGCACGCACTGGAAACAGGACTTGGGAGCACGGCAGGCCCTCTGCTCCTCAGCAAAAGCGCAGGCCTGCCCCTGCCCAGCCTCGGCTGGGGGTGCCCCAGGCATCTCTGGGGCTGGCGGGTGGCGGTCGGCTGTGGCCTGGAAGCCGAGGCACTCTCAGCCTCACACAGAGGCCAGACCTCCGCCTGCCATTCTGACAAGACCAGGAAAGAGGCTGTCGAAGGTGGTTTCCGGGGACCCTTTGAGGGTCACTATTTGGTGCCTAGCCACAGGCGGGCACCTCTTGGCTGTGAAGGGGGGAAGCGGGAATTGGCCACATGGATGTTTGAGAAAGCCTGCTTCCCTGTGCCACGGGCCCCAGCACCAGTCACCACAGGTGACTCAGGATGTCACTCACCCCTGTGTCTTTGGCCTCACTCAGTCCTGACTGCAGCAGGGACGTGGGGCAGCGGCCAGTGTAGGGGACAGGAAGTCGCCAGCCCCACACAGGTACCAGCACCTTCGCAAAACAGGGCTTCCCACTTCCGGAAGCTCCCTGAGGCGCAGGCAGAAGTGCAGTGTCCCCCAAAGCCAGCGCCTCTGACGTCCTGGCAGGCATCAGCTCTGCCACGGCCAGCGCTTGCCTTCCAGAAGTCGGGAGGCTGGAGGGAGGAGCAGGGTGTTCTCAAAGCTCCTGCAGCCGTGGCTCTGGCGTCAGGTCGAGCCCGAGTCCTGTTTCCAGTGCGTGCGTGTGGGGACCCTGGTCACAGCGCTCCTCCCGAGCTTCAACCTCCTCATCCGTGGCCGGGTCCCGTGTTCCTGTGCCCGAGGATTCACGTGCAGACAGCGCCGGGAGCAAGAGCGTGGGGTGCGCGTGGTGGCCTGTCACCAGTGCTGCTGCGGCCGCGAGGGAGGCTCACCCTCCAGGTCGAGGCCGGGTCATGAGGCCGAGGCTCTTTCTCCACCAAGGAGCCGGGGTGCCCAGCCTTCGGTGCCCAGGCTACCGTGGCGGGTGTGGCTGGGCAGGAGGCCAGCTCCTCAGTGTAGCCGGACTGGAGTCTTTAGAAATGGAAAAGGGAACTTGATAATGAAGAACGTTCATCACAGGTGCCGACTGTTTCGTACGGAATCAGCGGCTTGCTTTCTGGTCGCTGGCTCGTAGTCCCTGGGCTGTACCCTGTTCTCAGTAGGCCCCTTTCACAGACGGGAAGGGGCGCGGTGGGCGGCTTGCTGTAGGATGCTGTTCAGCGCCACCGGTGGCCCACGGCTTGGCGACTCAGCGCTCCCTCACCATCCTGCCGAAGCTGTGGGGGGGGGTCTGCGGGGTGGGGGCTCTGGGCCAGGCTGTCTTGAGGCCCAGCGGAGACCAGGCCTGCTGCTGGCACTGAAGGCGGAGAGGAGCTGGGGACGGCGCCCTCCCGTGGCCGCGGCAGGAGGTCCTGTGAAGGGAGTGCTGAAGAATCCACGGGCACTTTTGAAAACCCCGTGGGGCGGAACGGTGAGTCCCCTTGCTGGTGACAGTAAGTCATCCGGTCCAAAAACCTGGGGTCCTTCTACCCTCAGAGCCTACCTCCACAGCCTCTGGGTCCATGTGACGCGTTAGTCAGCCTCCAGGTGCAAGTGGGTGTCATCTGAGGGCCAGGGAGGGTCCTCGGTTGCTAAGATCACCAGCTGTCTCCAGCTGTTGGCAGGAACAGCTGAGTAACTCAGTGTCCGGCGTGCAGGTGTGTGTGTGCGTGTGCATGATGTGTACTGTGGGCAGCATGCGTGGGCACCAGGGTTTCTGGGCTTGTCCAGCCCTGGGGGTCCCTGGTGAGGTGAGAGCCTGGGCTTCAGACTGTGGGTGGGACTCGCAGTCAGACAGAGCTTTCGGCAAAGGAGTGACGGGTCAGAGTCCACCTTTAGGAAGATCTTCTGAAGCACGGAGAGCGGAGGCCAGGCGGGGCCTGCCGTGAGCGCACCGCGTCCCCGAGCCCTGGCCAGGCCTGCCTGAGGACCGAGAGGGGCTGTTGTGGGGCTTGTCAGTGGCGGCCTTGAGGCTGATGAGGAAAGGGAGCAGCCACGCTGACCCCTGGCCGTGGAGGTCCATCCCGAGAAGAGGACCTGGGTGGAGGTGGAGCCACGGGAGCGTCCTCAGGGTGCTTGGCTTTCTGGGTGCAGAGCCCAGAAGGAGGTCAGGGTGGGGCGCAGGTCTGCGGGCGAGCTGCGAGGCGTAGTGAATTGAGTGCTGCTGGACTGGGCTTGGCCGTTAATCCTCCCTGAGCCTCATTATCTTAAGTTGAGGTGCACATTGTTCTGAAGGCCGTGAACGTGTAATGTATGCAGAGTATTCCAGCAGTGGTCGGCCCCCTCCCAACCTCCTCGTACCAGAGGCCAGGGGATTGTGAGGAACGTGGGCCCCACCGCGGGTGCTGGGGGCTGGGCCCTCCCTGGAGCTGGATTCTGGGTGCATCTGATCCCTCAGGAGCAAGGCCCTCTCCAGCGCTCTCAGAGCCTGGCTGTGACTCACTTCTGCTGCCTTTGTTTTGACTGGTGCAAGATGCAGCCCGCTCTGCGAGGATGCAGATGTGGATGCTGTTGCTAGGCAACTGAGCTACAGCACTAATCCTGTGAGGCCCGTTTCACCGCCGTCCTCCGGAGCTGCTGACGATGGTGGACTTGGAACTGGCTGTAACAATGAGGGGGAGTTTTGTGTGAGTCCCGAGTGTGCTCAGGCCAGGGCTGTCTGTGCCCGGGGTTGGGGGAAGGTGGCACCAGCCATCGCTGCCCTGTACCCAGGGCTTGCTCTGGACCAGCTCTGTCTGTGGCTTAACCCTGTCATTATAGCAGCCCCCAATGCGTGTTCTAAGTGACCCCTATTTTGTAGATGAGAAACTCAGGACTTAGGTGGAGGGGCTCATCTAAGCCCCGCTAAGTGCTGGGTGGCAGAGCTGAGGTCTCAACCTAGGTTCATCTGATTCCAAAGGGGAAAAGAAGTCAGGCTTTCATTTCCTGCCGGCTTCACCCAGCGTCCACTGCAATCCGTTCTCTGCGAAGCAGTCGCAGGGATGTTTAGGAAACAAATCAGATGGCTGGCTCCTGCTGCAGCACCCCGCCCACGCAGCCCGGGGCCTCGGGGCAGTCTGCGCTCTTGAAATGAAGCAGCACTTGTGTGCTCGGCCAGTGCTGCGTCACCTGCCTCGCTGCTCGGCTTCTCTTCCTAAGTGTCCCTCTCTTGCTGACCCCAGAGCAGGCCACACCCCCTCCCTGACCTTGGTAGCCCCCTCCCTGCTTCATGAAGCAGGAGGCTCAGCGGGGACCTTTGCTCCCAGGCAGGTCCCAGTGAACTGCCTTCTCACCTGAGTCTCCTGCACCAGGTGCTGGGATTCCGCACCTTGCTCACCGCCTCACCCACTCCAAACCTGGCCCAGGTCCCGGCACACAGGAAAGCCCCGGGAAATACTTTTTGAATGAATGATGTCTGGAAAGTGGGTGGTTGCATCTGTGAAGTGGGCCTCCCAGGTCTTAGATGTGCCACTGATTTGGGAGAAAGCAGCACATTCATACTCAGTCTGCCTCTCCTGTGGGCCAGGCGGTGTGCTGGGGACTTGCACAGTCACCAAGCATACCTCAGGTTTGCCTAGAGTCCGCTTTGCTGGTGAGGAGCCCAAAGCCCAGAGGCAGGAAGTGACTTGCCCCAGGTGGCACAGCACGTGAGACCTGGTTCTAGGATGCAGCCCCGAGTCTATCTGGTGCCAGGGCACTGCCGCGAAGTCGCAGGTTTCTTTGAAGAGCATTTAAAATGAAACTGCACAGAAATAAGAGCGCTGACATTTCCGCGTATCCGCAGTGCGCACAGACACCTTCAGCTCAGAGACAGCACCTGCCCGAGCAGGAAAAGGCCAAGCCGGGGGAGGGAGCGGAGGGCCTGGGAACAGCGGGCGAGCCAGCTGCAGCCCACCCAGTGGGGCTCGCAGGCCTGGTCCTCCCTCACCCGCCTCCCTCAGCGGGACCACCAACCCAGAGCCAAGCCAGAAGGCACCGCCCAACTGTAAATCAAGGGGCCTGGTGCTGCTGCCCACATGCCCGAGCCCTCACCCGCCTGGCAGCCGGGCCACCCTCCTGCCCCCAGGAGCGGGCAGGGTCACCCGCGTCTGCTCTTCTCAGAACGTGGAGCCGGCACTGCCCGGAGGAGGGCGCCCAGAGCTCTGGGACAGCAGGAGCCAGGGCCCGCACGAAGGGACGGCCGTGCCGGCCACGCGAGGTCGGGCCCTGGAGGCCACTCTGCCCCTTCGGGGCGCGTCCCCAGCACTTCCTCTGCCTGTGACTTTCACCGTCCATTTACTTTTCACAGAAATGAGATTGCTGTCTCCACACGGCAGAGGACCTTGAGCCCGGGCAGTCCCTTCCAGGCAGGTGCCACTGGACCGAGGGGCCACGTTCTGAGGAAGGCATGGTTGTGCAAATGTGGCAGAGGGCACACGCGCGGAGCTGGGTGGCGTGGCGGCTGCACGCCCAGCCTGCGCTCCCAGGGCCAGGAGGAGCCAGCAAGGGAGCGTGCGCCAGCCACAGGAAGTGAGATGTGCTCACCAGGCTGGACGGGCAGCGGCCCTGACAGGCAGAAGGAGCACACTCAGCTCGTGTGACACGTAGGTGCAGCACATCAACACAAGCCAGTCACCAGCGGTGTCCAAACCAAGCGCTGTGCGACATCACAGTTGCTTGTGGTATACGTGTGCGTGTGTGTCTGTGTGTGTGTATGTGTGTGTGTTTGTGTGTGTGTCTGTGTGTCTGTGTCTGTGTCTGTGTGTGTGTCTTTGTGTATGTCTGTGTATGTGTGTGTGTCTGTGTATGTGTGTGTATGTCTGTGTATCTGTATGTGTATGTGTCTGTGTGTCTGTGTATGTCTGTGTATGTGTGTGTGTGTGTCTATGTGTGTGTGTCTGTGTGTGTATGTGTGTCTGTGTGTACGTGTGTGTATGTCTGTGTATGTGTATGTGTGTGTGTCTGTGTCTGTGTGTGTGTGTCTGTGTGTCTGTGTGTCTGTGTCTGTGTGTGTGTCTGTGTGTGTGTGTGTGCAGAGCTGGGCACAGCCCAGGGCCCCGTGCGTGCTGGGCAAGCGCTCCACGCTGAGCCACACCCAGCTTCATGTGCTGACCTGTTGTGCGGCTGGCAGTGTGGTGGGTTGCTCACAGCAGCACCACCACAAACTCCTGTGCAGTGCCTGGTGCTGCAGCTGGACGTGGCCGCAGCACGGCCAGGTGACAGGAGCGTGCCAACTCCCTCGGAGTCTAATGGGACCACGGTGCGTGTGGTGCGTTGTTGGCCAAGTGCCGCGGCGTGGGACGCGACCCAGTGCATTCGGCCCACAGGTTCTATTGAGCGCCAACTCAACACCAGCCCCCCACTTAAAGGCCCGACTTTTATTTAAGTGGAATCACGCAGGACGTGCGGGGCTGCTTTCATCAGCACGGTGACTTTTTACTCTTTAAGAATTTAAGGTCTGATACATATATGCTAAATTTCATCCCTTGCACTATACAGTTCTGCGAGTTTTGAAAAACATCTGGAGCTGTATAGTTCTAAGCACAATCAAGGTACAGAATAGTCTCATTAACCACCTCTCAAATTCCCCCATGACCCCGATTTTAATCCCTCTCTCACCCTCAGCTGCTAGAAATTATGAATCTGTTTTCTGTTCCCTTAGGTTTTGTTTTCCAGGATGTTATGCAAATGAAATCATGCAGTGTATGGCCTTATGAGCTGGTTTTTTTACTTCACAGGATGAATTTGACATCCTTTTGTGTCGTTAAATCTCAACCACGTATCCATGGTTACCTCCTTTTTATTGTTGCGTAGTATCCCATTGTAGGTATGTACCAAAGTTTGTTCATTCATTTCCCACCTGGACACATTTAAGGTTCTATAGAGATTTTGTTGATTGCAAATAAAACCACCATTAGCATTTCCATACCCATTTCATTTCCCTCAGGAAAATGTGTGGGCAGGGATTTACTGGGTGCTCTGATGTAAGAAACCGCCAACCTCATTTCCACAGTGACTGTACTATTTCACTTTCCAGTAGCATACGGGCATCTCGGATGCACCTTGTCCACAACAACAATTAGTATTGTAAGTTTAAAATAATTTGTGTGTTTTCCATTCTAATAGGTGTGTAGTGTTACTTCATGTAGCTTTAATTTGCATTCCCCCAATAATGAATGATGCTGAGCATACTCTCATGTACACCTTTGCCATTTTACATCCTCTGGTGAAATATCTGTTTGAATATTTCACCTATTTTTTCTGAGGTTGTTTTCTTATTATTGAGTTTTATATATTCAGGGTCTGGGTCCTCTTTCAGACATGTGATTTGCAGATATTTTCTCCCATTCTGTGACTTATCTTTTCATCACTTCAACCGTGTCTTTTGAAGAGCAGAAGTTTCGAGGTTCAAATGTTGCCTGTTCATTACTGTATTGCTTGCACTGGAAGGAAGGACCTTACAGCACACATCGACAATGCTGCTCCATCCCTTGGGCTATTGTCACACGGCTCTTTTAAATAAGACAAAAACACAAATGTATTCCTATCCTTGTTAATCTTCATAGTTATAATTCGATGCAGTTAAAAACAAGAAAATGTGATTTTTTTTTTACTTATCTGCATTTCCCCACTTTCCGTGTTGTTTATTTTGTTTCACTGTAGCCCCATGTTTCTGCTGACACCAGATCCCTTCTGACTGATAAACTTCTTTAACATTTCCTGCAGTCAGCGTAGGTCTGTTAGCAGCGAGTTCTCTCTGTTTTTGTTCCTTTGAAAAATTCCTGACTTCACTTTTGTTTTTGAAAGACATCTCTGCTGGGTATAAAAGTGTATGCTGTCAGCATTTTTCTTTTGGTGCTTTAAACACTTTGATCAGTTGTCTTCCGGGTTGCCTAGTTTCTAATGAGAAGTCTGCGAAGACTCTTATCTTTCCCCCCCAATAAAATTTAAAGTCTCTTTCCTCCATTCTGACTGCCTCTAAGATATTATCTTCAACTTAAGTTTTCAGCAGTTTGAATGTGATACACCCTGTGTCTGTATGTAATGAAATTTTTGCATCTTCAGTTCATCTGTCAGTTTGCTGTTTTGGTAAAGGTGAGAGCAATGTTTTTCCCAGCTTTAAATACCCTAAGATACAGCTGGAAGTTCACCATTATCCAACTAGTGCACAGTAAATCTCAGATCTTGTGTTTTTCAGGTCTTGATTTTCTGTTTGGCATGCGGGTGTGCCACGCCACACACTTCTACTTCCTATCTTTTTATTCACTAGCGTATTTTCCTTTACCTCATTTTTATTAGAATTTTTACTGTTTTTTTCCTAGTAATGCCGACATCAGAGTTTTGGTGACTACTATTGGTGTTCTTTTCCATGTAGATGGGTCGCATTTTCCTGGTTCTTCATAAGGTGAGTTATTTTGATTTCAACCTGAGCATTTTGATGATTGCATGGCAGAATCTCTAGACTTGTTAGATTCCTCTGATCTCTGGTTTGCCTGTAGAAGGTGGTAGCTCACTTTTGGGTCAGCATTTAACCTGTATCTGGGCTATTTGAGTCCGTGCATGTGCGGGTCAGGAGCTTGGTCAGGTACTTGGACAAAGTTGATACACAGAATCCAGAACTCACCTTCTTCAGAGCTCTTCTTTCCTGCATAGCCCCTCCTGTCACTTTCTGGTGGCTATGACCACCCTAGACTCTGTCCTCCTATCCTCAGAAAGGTAGTGGGGTTTGTATCCAGGTTTCAGTTGCCTCACACCATTTCTAAGACCCCTGCCCAGCTCAGACTAAAGCTGCAAATTTGGAGAGCTCATCCCCTGCCAGTCCTTTTTACATTTTGACTCCTCTCCAAAATTGCCTGCTTTTAATCATTCTCCAGAGTCATTAGTGTGTGTAGTTGCTTTTACATTCTGTTCATAGTTTCTAGTTGTTATTTCTGGGAGAATTGATGATTGCTAGGAGTTAATTCACCATACTCTGAGCAGAACTATAAGCTGGGTTTTAAAGGAGAAGTTATTTATGCAGAAATAGCAGCAAGGGCATCCAAGACAAAAGGATCAGCAAGTACAACACGAGAATGTCAGAAACAATGTGATCAACTCAGGCTTCTTATGACCGCTTCTCTTTGAAGAAATATAAAAAAGAAAAAGCTTGCAAATAGATACGGCTACAGTTTTTGGCATCCCTACCGCCTGCTTTTTTTCCTCAAGAGAAGAATTGAGATAATGAGTGTTTTAAACTCATCTCTCTGAATATAGACCCAACCCTACTGCACACGGTGTCTGTGCCCGGCCCTCTGGCCAGCATCCTGAGTGACACACTTCAGGCCTTCTGCTGGAGAGGAGGTCTGGTAACTCATCTCCGGCATTCAAACACTGTTAAAAGAAGTGCATTGTTTCCTGCCTCTTTAAAATTCCTTGCATATTTCCATGGCATATACATGAATTCATCCAAAAACAGATTGGCAGCCGGCTCGGTGTCAAGGATTCCCAACGCGGCCCTCTCTGGGGAGCCTCCTCCCTCATCTCCCTCCTCTCCTCACCCATCCCAACGTGGCGTGCGCTTGGGGAAGCAGCCTGCCCACTCCTCAGTGCTCTGGGGGGGATTCTTTAAGATGAGATCAAAGGCTACCCCATCTCATTCCTAGGAAGCCTGGACGTGCCACGCTGGGTGAAAAGCAGAAATGAAAGACGATCCGCCCCACCTGGCTCCTGCATTTCTGATCTTAGTTTAAAAATTTTTTTGAAAACTAAATTTTAATGGGCCCAAATAATTTGATTACTGGAGTTCTGTTTACACTCAGGTAAAAACTAAAAGAAGAGGCAAGTCCCGATGGCTGTTTGTCCTCTGCACATATCTGCCTGTCGTGCTGGGAGACTGAAATCAGAGCGGTCTCGGGGCCAGGCGAGATGTTTTATTCATGGGGGGGTTGGCTGATTTCGCTTCTGATTTCGCTTCTACCAGTCGAGGTTTGCTAGGAAATGAGGTTTCTTTGTGGCTTTTTAAAGGGAGCTCTTCCTCTTGAAATGCTTCGGGTGACAGCTGGCGTTGCTGCTGCGGTCTGCACAGGTGGGAAGTCCTGCCTGCCTCTTCCCCTGTGCAGGGAGGAGGGTGTGGCCTCTGTCCCCGAGGCTGGGCTCGCAGGCCTGCCTCTCTGGAGACAGGGCTGCCCTGGAGGCTGGGGAGGAGCACGGGGCGCTGGGCTCAGTTTCCATTCCAGCCCTGTCCCTCAGAACCAGTGTGTCCCTGGACACCGGGGCCTTGGGGTGGAGGCTGCATGAGCTACGGGCGGCTGAACTCGTTTCTGGAAACTTCCTAGCTGCTCAAAAGCTCTTTACAAAGCTTTCTAAGGACTTCTTACCTCACTACCAATAAGACCAAGAGTCCGAAAACGGTCTACCAGGCCTCCATGGTCTGGCTACCATTGGCCTCCCGGGTCTCTCCTGTAGGGACCGTGGTCTGTGGCACATGTCTCTCTCCCCGTCCCTGGTGCAGTGTCGGCTCAGGGTCCTCTCTGACCCCGGGCTCCCCCTTTGCCAGATCTATTTGCTCTCTGAATCTCCGTGTTGTCATTGTGGGTCTTTCCCCGTGACAGGAGGGGGAGGGACAGTTTCATTCTGTTAGATCCCCGGTTCCTTGAACAGAGCCTGGCTCATGGTTGGTTTTGAAAAAAAAAGTTGAATAAATAAATAGAGGGGCTGACCAAGTGACTCAATTGTTCCATGTCCTCGTCTTTCAAATGACAATGACCACACCTACCGCGCGAAGGGTGGCGAGGGTGAGGGGCGGGTGAGGCTGTGGATCGTGGAACAAGGTGATGAGAGCAGCTCCAGCTCCGGCCTCCTGATGACTGGGTGCCAGGGCCTCGGCGCTGACAGCGGGGCAGAGGGCAGGTCGCCTGGACGGGTCACCTGGACGGTCCTGTCTGAGCAGGGCTGGCCTCCGAGGGCCCTGGGCCTGCTCAGACGCGCCAGCCAGCTCCCATTGGTGGAAGGCCGCACTGGAGACCGCGGTGAGGTGACCTCCTGTTCTCTGGGGAGCTGGTGGCCTTGCCTGAGACGCGGTGAGCTGCTCCTCTGGGTCACACGGGGTCTGAAGCAGCTGGCCGGGCTCGTCTGCCCTCCTCCAGGTGCTGTCCGCCGCTCCAAGGCCGCGGCAGGGGGCGAATCAAGTCCCGTGGGAGCCGACGTTCCTGCAGAGGGACACACAGTTGCCAAGGAAAATACGACAGGTCAGTGGTGACGGGCTCTGTCCTGGAGGCAGAGCCAGACGGGGTGGGGGTTCCCCAGCCGGAGCTGCCGCAGGCACAGCAAGGCAGACCCCCAGCAGGGCCAGGGCAGCCTGGGCTCGGGTGGCAGAGGGCTCCGCACCTTCGGGGAGGTTGCGTCGGCCCAGGTGGGTGGTCACCCACCCCGACAGTAGCCTGGCCTCCTGGAGAGGGGCTGTCCTCAGTGGCAGGGCCCCAGGGAGCTGGATGCCCTCTGCCCTGGGAACCGTGCAGGTTGGGTTTGCTGGGCTCAGGGACCAGGGCCCGGGTGGGGCCGGGTGGAGCTGGGGTGGGCATAACCAGAAGTCCAGGGTCACGGTGCTGGGCCGGCTCTGGGCCAAACACTCGCAATGGGTGAGGCGACAGGGTGGGGACGAGGATTTGGGGCACAGCTGACTTCAGTGCTCGCTCCGCACGTCTTCAGCGAGGCAACCAGCAGCAGCTTCCAGGGCTTTCCGTGCCTCCTCCCTGGCGCTGGAGAGGCAGAGTGGACAAAGCCAGCACCTGTCCTCAGGGTGCTCGCCGCCCAGCAGAGGAGGGGACCGACCCCTCTCCCTGCTCCCCTGGAGGCCTGCCCCTGCTGCCGCTGTGGAATGGCCTCCTCTCAGCCTCCTCTCCGCCTCCCGCCCAGGACGCCCAGCAAGCCCGTGGGCTTGGCCCCGCAGGGAGGCTTCCCGCCACCTCCCAGGTGCGTCTGCTGAAGCTGGCTCCACTGGCCGTTGCCATGGGACCAGGTGGGTCGGGTCAGCCCCCGGAGCCTCAGTTTTGCTGTAATGGTGATGAAGCATACCCTACACCGCCCGGCAAGGGTGTCAGGGAAACGAATGAGAGAAGGCGGACAAGGCGCCCCGCACGGAGCAGGTGCTCGATACCCTAGGAGCCACCCAGGGTCCTTCCCATGTCTCCTTTCCTGTCTCTGACCCCAGGCTCCCCGGAGGTCTGCCTTGTTCCCAGATGCACCTCCATGAAGGGTCCCGGGGCCTGCCTGGCGCTTGGAACGAGGTGGCCAGTGCCCGGCCCACCCTGTTTTTATTAACCAGCTCCTGCAACGGAGCCACTGTTTGTTTACGTATCGGTGATGTCACAAGAGCGGCTTCCAGGAGTCGTACAGACCATGTGGCTCGCCAGGCCTGGCTCCTCCGCCATCTTGTCATTTGTGGAGAACGTTTGCTGACCTTTGACCCTGAGGATTCCTGATGGGTGTTCAGGAAGCCGGTTTTGAGATGAACGACTAGGCAGGTGCTATCAGCTGTCACGCGCTCTGGGAATCGGTGAGCCCAGCTGGAATTCTCCTCTTGGTAGGTTTTCTTTGGCAGGTGGCTTTTCCCCCGAACTAGTTGGTGTTTAAAGCTGACACCCTGATTACTAATGTCGTTAGAATGTGGCTGGCTGTATGGGTGGGCGGTGAAGCCCTGGAGAAAAGAAAAGGAGAGGGAGACTCAGCTGGGAAGAGAGAGGAGCAGGAGGCACAGGAGGAAGGGGCCTGCAAACTACCGCCGCCCTTCTCTGCTGCACGGGCCTTGCTTGACCCTCACGATGTCAGGCCTGGACTGGTGCAGTAGCCCAGCCCAGCACGTGGCACGTCAGAGGCATGAAGCAGGTTTCTGCTGAGTGAATGAACCAAACAGCTGCGGAGCATTGGAAAGAGCTCAGTGTGGAACCGGAGCCCCGTTTGCATTCCGGCTTTCCGCAGTTACTGACCGCACGGAGGCCAGCTCACTCCTCTGCTCCGGTGGGACCAGGCCCTTGACCGACTTCCTACATAGAAGGGTGGAGTGCAGTGAGTGGCCTCTGGGCAGCGGCACTGAGGAGACGAGCTCCCTTGTGGAGCGGGGTCCTCTGAGGAGGTCACTTGCTGTGCTCCATCTGCATTCACCCCAGCTGATAGTCGAGATCGGTGCAGTCAAGAAACGGAGGCCAGGACATGAGGCCGACAGCCTCGAGGCCTCTCCCACAGAAGAAGGGCGGCAGCAGGTGACGTCTGTAGGTCTAAGCAGCGAACTCCATACCTGGGCAGAGTGAGCACCTAAGAAGAGGTGCTGGCGATTTGCCAAGAGCAATCTTGATCGTCCACAGAATTCAATAAAACAATCTGAGGTCAGTAGATAAACGCAGTGCTGCATCTGTGAGGCTAATCTTGGGCCACACCCTCGGGGACTTGCTTGGACTGCGTTGTTCTACTAACCTCACGGGGCCGCGAGAGGAGGGAGCTTCATGCCAACTGCATTCCAGAGACCAGGACCCCGAGACCCAAAGGCTCAGTGACTTGCCCAAGGCCACGCAGCTACTCAGGGTGTGACCGGGATTGGAACCCTGGTCTGTGGGACTCACGTCGCCAAGCGCACGGCCTCTCAGCCTGCTGCTTATTTGTCATTGCGAAGGGATTTGCTTTGTTTCCCTTCTGGAAAGAGAGGTCCCCTCTTAGCGCTAAGAGGGCAGCGGGATTGATTATGATAATTACAATATTGTGCGCATAGAGCTTTCAGTGCTGTTGATCTGACACCACAAACAGCCCCAGCAGCCCGACTCTTGAAAGATCTGATAATTAGGTTCTTATAATTACACACCCTGTTTTCTCCGAGATAGAAAAATAAAATAGGATGTGCCGGAGAATTCATTACCAATTGTCAGAAATGACTGTTTTCACGGAACCTGGGCAAATGCAGAATGTGGGTACAGCCTTGGGCTGGGGTCGTGGAGGCTGTGGTCAGTGACTTTGTGTCTGAGAGGATTTTTACTAAAGACCCTCTAGCTGAGATGTGAAAGGGCTCGGGCCGGGCTCAGTCAGACTGATCTCCTGGGGGACAGCGGAGCTCAAGGCAAGCCTGTGATTCCAAAGCGCCTGGGTGCCCTGGGCTGGGCCTTGGTGATGACCTCCCTGGTGTCTACTGCCCCTTCCTTGGCTGGTGGTCGGGCTCCCCCCGTGGGACATGGCCGTCCTGTGCTCACGACTCTGGGATGTACAGGGGCAGCTGAGACTCGGCCGCTCAGCCCCCGAGCCCTTCCGCTTTTCCTGGTGCTCTGGCCTCTTTGAGCTCCAGGTTCCGAATCTGCCCAGTGGGCGGGGACTGTAGCCGTGGGGACTAAACAAGATGAAGAGCACGGGTGCGTTAGGGGAGTCAGCGCGGGGATCTGTTAGCTGTCCATGGCTGTGACGGCCCGGCACGGCTTACTGCATTAGTGGCCTTCCTTGAACCGCGCGGCAGAGCACGTGCCCATCACCACCATCCCTCTGAGCGTCAGCCACCCTCCCTCCTCCGAGGCTGGCACATGCCTGGGTTTCCTTGTTCTGCCCCCTCGACTGCACACCTTGCCTCCTGGGCTCCTCTGTTTTCTTCTGGGCTGTCACCAGTTGGTCTAAAGGGCCAGGAGGTCCTCCAGCATCCCCTCTGTTGGTGACAGTCCCAAGGCTGTCTTGCTGATTTGGGAAATGTCTGCCTGCCACTCAGCTAGCAGGGCATGGTGCTGAGGGCTGCGCAGGGCCAGGGAGCGTCTTACTGTCCTGGGAAGCAAATGCCAAGTGACGAGCACCTGGCCTGAGCAGGAGCCGGGGTGACCCACGCCCCCGCCTGAGCGGCACTGAGGGTTCTGGGATGCTCTGGTCCTCCATTTCTTCCCTCCGTCTTCCTGGCATGGTGCTGGTGCCCACCACTGGATCTCGCCTGCCTCTTCTGCTTCCTCGCTTCTCGGATCCTCTTCCTTGGTCCTCACCAGCAGCCCAGGAGACTCCGTCTCTGAAGAGAGACAGGGCTGGATTCCTCCCGTGTGGCTAGGAACGGGTAGCTCCTGATGACATCAGCTCACAACGCTGGGCCGTCCCCATGTTCCAGTACCATTCACCCCACAGCGTTTCATCCTCGCCACCACCACCACCACCACCCTGTGAGCAAGTGACTGCCATCATTTCCATCTTGGAGACACAGAAGATACGGGACTGAGAAGGTCAGTGTACCAGTTCATTTTTCATTACTAGTGCAAAACACCAGAGGCACACTACTTTGTAAAGAGAAGAGGTTCATCTCGGCTCATGGTTCTGGAGGCCGGAGGTCCGGTGGCCTCATCTCATGATGACCTTCTAGCTGACAGAGTCCCAGGGCAGTGCAGAGGACCACATGGCAAGGTGCAGGAAGTGGGAGTGTGGAGTGTCTGCTGGTCCCTCTCCCTCTTCCTAGGAAGTCACCCGGTGAAGGGGCTCCACCCTAATGACCGTCTCCGATCCTGCCCGCTGTCCACGGCCCACCTTTAAAGGCCCCACGGGCAGCTCTGTTGTGTTGCCGCCCTCTTCAAGCCAGAAGCATGGGACTTCAGGGGTTGAGTCTGGCACAAGCTTGAGGGACAAACCCTGTTCACACCGCGGCCATCAGCCGTTGGCCACCGTCACACCTCAGTTGACTTGTGACATGGCTAGCTCCTGGCACGTGTCCCCTGTCTCACGTGCACCTGCCTCGTGGCTGTGGGGGCATCCGGGAGACTGTAAGACCCTCCAGCAGCCACGGTGCCGGGCCCGCACGGCAGGACTGGGGCATCTTCCGTTCTCTCCCATCCACTGTGGTCCCCTGTAGTTGACGGAGGTCACACCGAATTATCCCTGATGGTCACAACGCGTCTCTGGGGCTTCCGCCACACGCGGGCCACATGATCAAATGCTTCAGCAGCATCGCTCTATTCCTGCTTTTCAAAAGTCACGTAGCAACCCTAGAGGGCGCACGTTGAAGCCGGTTCTGGGATCTAGACGTGAGCTCCGGGCTGTCATCGTGCACGGGACACGGCGGTGCAGTGCTGTGCTCAGGCTGTGGTGAGGGGCCTGCCCTAGTGGAGCCTCCGGGCTGCAGACACCGCTCCCTACCGGCTCCCGGGAGCCCCTCTCAGGCTTCCTCAGCACCTTCCTGTGGCGTTGGCCCAACACTAGGCCAAGCCTGTCGGAGCTGGACTTGGAGTCGACACCGTCACACACACAGGTATGTGAGTTTGACACGTGTTGGACTCACCACCGCCGTGCGCGAGGCCGACTTTCTGGGTGAAGGACTGACTAGGGCACAGAGAAGCTCCCGTGGGAACGACTGTCCGGGCCACCTGCCTGTGCTGGGCAGGATCATGAGAACTGGCTCAGCAGCCCAGGAACCAAACCGCTGGGGGAGGAGCCACTCTGCCCACCTCGTGGACGAGGACACCACTGGCCTTCCCGAGGCCTCCTAGCTTGCTCTTCTTCTCCCTGATCGTTCCACTTGGCTCACACTGTTGGCTGCCTCTCTTTCCACCTAGAGCTGGTGGGCCCATTGGCATAGCTACCCGTGGTCTTCTGTTTGGCTGTGTCTGTGACCATGTCCCCACAGATTCAAGCTGTATGTAGGGGACACAGGTGACGGTGGCTCTGGTCGACAGGTGCTCTTCTGGCTCAAGTCTCTGGGAAAGCCGGATTAAGGATTCCTAAAGAAATCCATGTTTTTGGTGAAGCAAACACTTGGGCAGGGACCCCCGGGGTGCAGGCTGGGGACATGAGCGATTCTCCCTGAACGGTAGAGGGAAGCAGATAGAGAGCTTCATCCACGTGCTCAAGACTGAAAAGTGCAACTCCTGTGACTGTCCCAGCCGCCACCCAGTGCCGCTGCCGAGCCCCAGCTTGTCTTGATGCGGATTTGAGGGTTACATTAATCAGGAAATGGAAATGACGCCTCAGAGGAGGAGGATGACTTGAGGCCCACAGACGGATGGCTCAAGAACTGGTGTAGAAGTCAAGGGAAAGGAAATGAGCTGGGCGGCATCCTGGGTCTGTCCCCGGGGGTCAGAAATCAGGGTCCGTTCATAATGGGGCTGTGATATAAAGGGTCCAGGCCTCCAGGGCACAGTTACTCGGGACTGGGCTGGGCAAAAGAAGTGGCTCCTTTTATATTTGCTCAGTGTCCACATTCCCAGGAGCAGGGAAGTTGACCCCATAAGGTAAATGTAAAGACCAGCCAAGTGACTTCCTGAGGTCACCCAATAACTACTTCCTGAAAGACGACTGGGCACCAGGCAGACTTCTAGGTGCCTGGTATAGAGCAAGCGAAGGACAAAGATCAAGTCCCTGCTCTCCTTTGTTCTAAGGAGAAACGGTTTGGTGCATGAAATAGTTATGACATCAAGGCCAGGGGACAATGACAGAAGAGGAGGAAAGACGGTGCCGAGACAGGCAACTTGGTCTCTGGTGGCTTGGGGGAAGTGCTCATGCTCAGGCCGTTGCTCCCTGGCCCCGGCGTCCATGTTCTGTACCCTTCAGCTGGAAGGATCCAGCCCCCGCCGGGCCGGAGGAGCCAGTGCTGACAGCAGAGTGGGGGCCAGAACGTCAGAGGGGGGTGGTCCTGGGACACAGGCCAGGAGCTGGCTGGGCCTCTGAGTAGCATTTCAGGAGTCAGGCGGAGCAGGCCTCTCTGCAAGAGCCTGCACTGTCCCTGGGGACCCTCAGTCAGGTCAGGATGCAAACAGGCAGCGCAGGGTGCTTCCTGAGCTCCCCACAGGTCCAGACTGATTTTGCATGCTCCCATAGTTCATGAGGAAATTGTTCTTTGCTTTTCTTCTCCTGAACAATTACTGTCGAATGCATAAAATCAAGCAATGCATGAATACATTTTCAGTGTGAAAGATTAAAATAATCTACATGAATACAGAACAAAGTGAGAGATTTCTTAAAATTCCTCTCCATCCCAATTTCCTCCCTGAAAGTCTCCATTGAGAACATTTTAGCATGCATCTTCTGGACTCTTCTATGCAAATATGTCCACACTCATACAACTGTACAGTTGGCCCTGGATTTTATGGTTCTGGGCATTTGCAGTGAGCCACAGCTCTGGCCAGCCAGGAGACTGAGAGGACTCGCCAGTGCCCTGCAGGGTACCCTATGCCCATTTGGTCTCTCAGTTTCAGTCCAGTGTTCAACAAATCACACGAGGTGTTCAGCACTTTCTCATGTATTAGGTGCCTCTCCCCCTGCAGGCTAACAGCATTCTGAGCATGTTGAAGGCGGGCTGGCTCAGTGATGTTGACGGGCGGGTTAGGTGTAGTGAGTGCATTGCTGCTTATGGTATTTCTGGTTTATGGTGTGTCTGTGTGAGCTGAGGAACATCTGTTTTTGCATGTGAGCTCAGAAGCGGATCAAGTGCCTTTGCACTGTGACTTGCCTTTTTCAACTTACAATATGTATTTGGAAAACTTTCTATGTCAATAAGTATGTAAAAATCTAAATATTTTTCAACTACATATTCCATAACATTTTTATTATTGTCCTCATTTTTCCTACTGAGAAAGAAATATTATTTATTAAGTGGGCAGCCTGCTATCACACAATAAATTTCCAAATTTTTTTAGCCATTTCCATAGCCTCTATTTTGTTCTATTTATCAGTCATTTACTACCAAACCACTAAATATACCATTGTAGTCTGTAGTACAGCAAGTTCTACACTGTCATTATTGAAAATTTCCCTGGTGATTTTTACGTGTTCGATGTCAAGTTTAAAATCCTTCCTTCCCTGTTGTTCTGGGGGTGGAACCTGGGGTCTTGACCATGCTGGGCAAGTGCTCTGCCACTAAGCTCCGTCTCCAAGCCCTGCCGTCTCCTCCATGATCCAGGGGAACTTTGATTTCATTTGTGTTCAATTTGTAAGGCTTAATAATTTTCTTCAGGTGGGTCTCACACAGTTCATGTTAGGCTTATTCCTAGATATTATGTGTGCATTTCTTTGTTTTTATTATGAGTGGAAATTTCAACTACATTTCATAATGGGTTATTAAGCACTAACGGGAATCATCAGTGTTTAATGTTGTGTCTCTGTCTATCCCTCGTTTACAGAGGTCTCTCCTTAGTTCTGTTGTCTCGTTACCTGATTTTCGAGGGAGATAATAATATTGCCAGCAAATCATGTGGAGCTTCTTTGCTTGATGTGTGAATCCTTCATTAATAGAGGTCCGTATCTACATAGTCTTAGATATGTAGATATAATATGTGCACTGGCGGGGTCGCTGGGCGTGATGGCTTAGAGCGGGGACCTGAGAGCAAGCTCACTCGCGTCCAGCTCCTAGGAGTCGTGGCTCTGTATGCCATGAGTGCAGCTGATGTTTGCTAAACATCAATGATTAGGTTGAGAGTTTATTCAACTCAAGTGAATGTATCATTTTTTCAAGCCTTTTGGAGGCATCTATTGAAACATACATGTTTTCTTCTCTAATTTGTGAAGCTGGTGAATTATGTGAATAGATCTTTCTGATATTACCTAATGAGGCATCCCTTATTTTCAATATGCCACTGGGTTTGACTTGCTACTTTATTTTATATCAAATATTTTATATCAAAGTCTCTGGGTGCACAGGGCTCCTGTTTCAGTTTTCAGTTTTGATGCTGGGGTTTTTCTTGGAGATGAAGGAGAAGGAATGCCACCTTATTGGATGTTTACTTTATATATTATAGATAGCATTTTTTTTTTTTTTAAATTTGGAAGACCCTGCCATAAGCCTCCTGAGTTTATTTGCTTTTTAAATGGTAGTTCTTTTGTCCCCTGTCTGATTTCTTTATAGGTACTGATCTATTTAGGTTTTCTATTGCTTCTGGGATCCATCTAAGTAATTTGTCCTTCCCTAAAGCCAGGCGCCTCCCCCAGGTGGTCGCTTTAGAGACAAGGGGAGAGACTTGAGGCTTGCTGAGGCCTGGGGGCCATGCTCTCACCCAAATTTCTAATATCACCCTTATCTGTTGTCCCTCTCCTTATCTTCTTTCTAAAGTCATTTTTTAATATCACCTCTCTGATTTTCTTGATAAAAATTGCCAGAAATTTTCTATTAGATTGGTCTTTTCAAAGGACCGTCTCTGGCTGTATTGATCTTATGTCCCCGTGTTGTTTTGCTTGGATTCTATTTCATGAACATCTGCTTTCATCTTTTAAATCGCTTCCTTCAGAGAGTGAGTCGTTTTGTTCTTCTCTATCTTCTTTAGACGCACCTTAAGCCCTTTCCTTGTCAACCTTCATGGTATCCTAACAGCCGGAGATTTCTCTCCAGGTGGTGGACTGGCTGGAGAGGTTAACGGGCTCCACAAGCTAAGCGGAGACGCCTCCAGTCCTCGGGCACGCCTGAATGGCCGAGCTGTGCACCTGGCCACCCGTCCAGCATCAGGTCAGACTCGCTGATATCGCACAGACCACGTCCCAGCACCTGCAAGTGGCCTTCAGACGGACACCCTGCTCGTCCCAGCACAGCCTCTGGTTGGCTTTGCGTAAAGCCCTTTTGTCAGGTCTGCGTGCTCTCCTCTCCTCACTGTCCATCTGCACCTGTGCTAGTGCAGGTAGCAGCCCACCCTTCGAAGACCCCCAGCACCTGTCACATGCTGAGTTGCAGCAGTGAACCAGATACAGCCTCTGTCCCCATAGACTGCCAGTCCAGTGAGGTGTCATGTAGGTAAGACGTTGAAGGGAGCTCTGGGGTCTGCGTGGAGGTGGCGAAGACCTCATGGGACAGACGCACAGGCTGAGGCTGAGTGTTCAGCCAGGGGGCCGAGGCTCACAGGGAGGTGCTGATCCAGGCAGAGAAGTCGCCGTATGTAGAGGAAAAGGGTCAGAAGGAAGCTGGGGGTTGGGCTCACCAGGGGAGCTCAGTCTAGCTCACCCACGGCTAGGTTTTGGGGGGAGGACACTGAGGGCCAACAAGGAGCCACTGGGAGGGGCTCTGGGTGACGCTAGGACTTCACCCTGTGCTGTGTACACGAAGGTGGGAGGTTTGGACAGACCATGTGGCCCCAGGGAGGGGGCGGAGAGACGGAAGTCAGGGCCACCAGGGTCGAGGAGGTACGAGAGATCCAGATCCCGTGAGAGTGGGTCCCAGAGACGCGCTGGTCCCTGTTGCTATGGCTTGAATGTGTCCCTCAAAGGTTCCTGTCTTGGAAGCTTCGTCCCAAAGCCGAAAGCCGATGGCACTTGTGGTGGACTTTGTGGGGGGATTGGGATCGGATGAGGTCATGAGGGCGGGCCCCCTAAACATTCCAGAAGAGCATCTGGACCCTCTATGAGAAAAGGAGGGACTCCCGAGCTAGCATTCTTGCTGTCCCACCATGTGACCTCTGCCATGTTATCAGCAAGGCCTCACCAGAGGCCGGCAGCTTGACACTGGACTTCCTGGTCTCCAGAACTGGGAGCTACGGAAGCCGTATTCTTTATAAAATGTCCAGCCTGTGGCACTTAGTTATAGCAACAGGACGTGGACTACAACTCCTGGACTTCTCCAGGTCTGCAGCCCTGCAGCCTGAAGATGAGAGCCAGGAGCTCACAGGGCCTGGGGCCAGGGCCTCCCAGGGACCACCACCTCCTGTCGGACTGGGCTGGGGCCATGATGAGCAGGAAGAAGCTGCACATCCCGTTCTAACCTCGCGGACCCTGCGACTTTGGAGAGGCTGCTTTGCTGCTGTTTCCTCACCAGTTAGATGGGTGGTTGGGAGAGTTAACCTGTGGAAGCACATGAGGTCCTTAGGTGACCGTGGGCTGCTCTTGTCGAAACGCGAGCATCCACATCCCGATTCCTTGGCTGGGCACCGAGTACGTATTGTTAGATTTGCTTTTCTTCCCTTGGTCGGGGGAGGCTTCATTGGATGGATGTAAATAAATGGTTTGTGCATTTTATTGAAGAAGAAAGAAAAAACGAAGCTTCCACACAAAAGGCTCCTGCCCGGCCACCCTCTCAGACGCCTGCCGCAGCCGCACACGGTAGCTTTGTTCCTCGCCTCCCTCACAGTCTAATGACATTCCCAGGGGTGGCAAAGGAGAGCTTCGGGTTGCCATGGAAACCGGGCACCGGCGAGAACCAAGAGAATTCTCGCCCTGGAGGAGGCTGCGGATTATTCCGTTGCTCAGGGAGGTTCGGGGGCGGGGATGGCGGAGACTTTGGGGTCTCACGTGGTCCTGATGGGGGCAGAGAAGTACCAGGAAGCCTGCGGGTGTGTGGGCTGCAGAGCCCTGGTCCAGGGGTCTCCACTTCCAAATCCAGATACGACTGCGGGTGGGAGCGGGCAGGGGGCGAGGGGAAGAGGGCGGCCCTCCACCGCCACGGGCCCCTGCGCCTGCCACACCCCGGAGCCGTGCCAGGGTCTCACCCGGATGCCAACACCTTCCCAGGGTGTCCACGCACAGCTCCTCAGCACAGCCTCCCAGGGTCGGGCCGCGTGCCCACCGTGCAGAGGAGGGTGTGAGGCAGGAGGGGCCTCCTGGGACTCTCCCCAGAGCTCAGCCAAACCCTCCCAGAGGGACAGAGCCGCTTCCCTGACCACAGAACGTCGCCTGGCCGGCTGACCCGGCGGAACCTGCTTCCCCTGGCTGCTGTCCCTCTCTGTCGGGCCCCTGACCCCACCTCTGTCCACTCTCACCCGGCCTCAGAGTCCACCTAAAGACCAGGAGCCGCGTTTTCAAATTCGGCCATATCTGCGGCTGTCCTGCAGTCCCTTTAGTGGAGCAGATCAGCACTTGAGGGCGGAGTGGACTAGAACAGAAAACACCGGGTTCGCCTTCAGCCTGCGGGCCAGGCTGCCCGTCCCGGGACGTGCTGAGTGTGACCGCGAGGCCTGGGTTGTGAGGCGAGCTGCGCTCCTTCCTGCTGCCGAGGATCGAGGATCGGGCTCCAGAGCTGGCGGAGCGGCAGCTGCTGGGGAGCTGGTCTGGGCGTCCGGCTTCTCCCACCTTCCCCAGCTGCCCGGCAGGGGGCCGCCTCTCCCCAGGCTCTGAGCTGCGCTGCCCCCTGGGCCGCACTCCCTGGGCCTCCCCAGACACACCAGTGTCCCTGCAGAACCCCGCTCAGGTCTCTGAAGCATCTCTGCCCTGTTCCGCCCCCTCCAAAGACAGCGTCCCAGCTGCTCACCGTCACAGTGTCACAGTGGGTGCCATCTGTCTGCCTCCCTGTCCATTTCTCCCGCCAGACAGACCGTCCCACCTAGAAGTGGGAGGGAGGGCTCGCAGGCATCCGCAGGTTGGCAACGTGCGTTGCCCCTCTGCTCCTGAGAAACCTACTTTTGGTGACGTAATCAGAAAATAAGCAGGGAGCCAGCAAAAAGCGTTATTCATTGTGGTAAATGCCCTGAAGGAAAGGAGGGTGAGCCTTCAGGTGGGGTGGTCGGCAAACCTCGTGTCTGGCGGCTGGTTAGATGGGAGTTCAAGTCTCCAGCAGGTCAAGCAAGTCAGTCTGGGGAGCGGGGTCTGCTCCACACGGAGACCCAGGCGGACTGAGGCCAAGGCCTCTTAGGCACGTGACTGCCGCGTCACCCCACGTGTCGACACCTGCAGGCTTCCAGAAGGGGTAGATGGGAGGCCCCGGGTCGGACCCTGAACAGGGCCACGGTCGTTACATGATGTCACATTGGTCCCATCTGTCACGTGGTGCATGAGCTTGCTGGGCCTCCTGGGACAAGGGGGTGGCACACCAAACGAAGTGGCCTCAAGGTCAGACGTTGCTCTCACCCAGCTCTGGCGGGTTGCCTCCTCCCAAGGGCTGGGAGGGCGGACCAGCTCCGGCCTCTCCGGGTTCTGGTGGCTCGCTGGCCATCTTGGCAGACCTCGGCTTGCGGATGCGACACTGAGTCTCTGCCTCTGTCTTCCAGGACCTCCGGTGCACACTGCCTCTGGGTTTCCCCTTCGCACGAGGACACTGGCTGCATTGGTTTCGGGGCCACCCGACCCCAGTTTGTCCTCACGTTAACTAATGGCTGTGGTGACTGCATTTTCAAATAAGGCCAGCTTCTGAGAACCTAGGGGTTCTTCTTTCAACTTGTGAACCTCTGTGGGTACCACGGAGCCCACAAGCCACGGTCATGCTTCATGGCCTAGCCCCTGGGAAGCAGGTTTCACCGGGGTGCTTGCGAAGCCCTAGGCTAAATGGCATTGCGTCTGCATAGCGCCTGGCACAGCCGTGCCCCCTAATCAGCTCTGGTTGCCTTAGAACACCTGGAACAGCAGGGCCGCTACGCAAGTGGTCACGCTGTGTTGTTCAGGAATAGTAAGAGATCGAGGCGGGCCGCCCGGCAGGTGAGTGATGGAGGCTGGTGGCCTCGGTGATGTGGGCACTGTGGCCGGGAGGGCCGCTGTCATTCCAGGTGCTGGCGTAGCTCAGGACCCAACACACAGTGCTGAAACCAGTCTGCTGCTGCACCTGGGCTTCCAGTCGCAGTGCCAGGCTCCTGTCACTGTGACACCACATCTGACGTGCACGACTTAAAAGGGGGAAACGATCACGTTGGCTCAGCGTTGCAGAGGTGTCATCCACGGTCGGGTGGCCCCACTGCCCTTGGGCAGTTCATCATGGCGGACGTGCAAAGCAGAGGAAAGTTGCTCACCTCATGGCGCCAGGAAGTAGAGAGAGAGAAGGGCAGACCCAATCTCCTCTTCAAGGCGTGTTTCCCCAAATAGGTCTCCCCAAAGTCTCCATCCCACTGTCACAGTGCCACCTGCTGGGGACCAAGCCTCCCACACCCCCACCCCCACAGTGCCACCTGCTGGGGACCAAGCCTCCCACACCCCCACCCCCACAGTGCCACCTGCTGGGGACCAAGCCTCCCACACCCCCACCCCCACAGTGCCACCAGCTGGGGACCAAGCCTCCCACACCCCCACCCCCACAGTGCCACCTGCTGGGGACCAAGCCTCCCACACCCCCACCCCCACAGTGCCACCAGCTGGGGACCAAGCCTCCCACACCCCCACCCCCACAGTGCCACCAGCTGGGGACCAAGCCTCCCACACATGGTAAATCCAAGTGGAACACTGATCTGCTGCCAGCTCCGAGGCCTTAGCGAGGTCCTTTTCCTTCTCTGAACCCGAGACTCTCACGTGTGACGCGGAGGGCTGGTGTCGCTCTGGTAAGTCCCTTCTCAGTCCCTGCCTGCTCTGGTCCCCAGGAGCCCAGCGTGCCCAAGTTCCACCCAGGCGGGCTCCCATTGGCACAGGTCGGGGCAAAAGCAAAGCCTAGCATTCTGGCTGCTCCACACCAGGCAGGGGCCAGGTCGAAAGAGGTGAAATACACGCAGCTGTTACTGGGCCCCCTCGGCATGCCCAGTGCGGTGCCCTGGGCTGGAACGTGGGCTCAAACGCGACCCTGCATGAAGGAACCCAGTGGTCTGTCCTGCAGAGGCGGGGAGAGAAGGTCTCCCCAGGTGTCATGCCTGCGAGCAGCCGGGCTGAGAAGTCACGTGCCAGGCTCGGTGGACTGCCTGGGCTCAGGCCTCCCTCTGAGGTCGCTGGCCCTCCCGGCCCCTCGCGGCCTCAGCTTTCCTTTCTACAGAACGGAGCTCCACCCTGACCTCGGACCCAGTGAGCTGGGCCCTGTGCAGTGCTGCCCGGGCCCAGCACCTGGGAATGAGCCCGCTGCCTTCTCTACCTGCCACCAGGGCTGCTCACATAACTGGTGGTTCTCCCGTGCCCCCCACCAGCAGAACCAGCACCACCCTGGAGCTCGCCAAGAACCCGATTCGGGCTCCACCCCAACTTGAGTCAGAAGTTCTGGGGCGGAGCCCAGCCACCTGGATTTTGACAGCCCCCCAGAGGGAACGCAGCTGCCCCCTCAAGGCTAGGCGATCAGCTCTTCCCCTCCCGCCACTCCCTGCCAAGAGCAGCTCTTCAGGCCTGGCCATGCGCCCCTGAGACGCGCCGCGCCCTCACACGGGAGGAGACGGAGCAGAGACTGTCAACCAAATCACAGTGCCCACCTTTCTTACCACGCCAACCTCGCTTAAGAGTTGTTAGATGTGAAAAGAAAATTGCCTCTGGGCACCGGGGGCGGGGTGGGAGTTCTGGGAGGGAAGTTGCCCCGCTCCTGCCCTCCAGGGCCCCACACCCACTGCACAACAGACCCTCGGGCTGCACGTGCAGGTCTGAGCACCCAGGTCTAAGCGTTCCCCTCACAGCTGAGAACAGAACTTGGGTCCTGGAGGCTGGGAAGGCTCACCAGGGGGTGCACGGGGCAGCTGGGCAGGAGAAAGCCCCCGGGCTACCCAGGTCACCTGCCGCCTGTTCCAGGATCCTGGATGCCTTCACCCTGGAGAGGCGATGAAGCCGAGGACATGCTCGCCTGCCAGCCGGCGTGAACGTGGCAGAACACGCGTATTGGAACATCACACGGTACCCCAGATGTGTCTGATTTTTATGCTTTAAATATCGGCTAAAATAAACTTAGTTAAAGAACCTCCTGTCCAGCTTGCCCAGGGGCTTATGTGAGCATCTCTGGGGACAGGATCCCAGGCGCCAGTCCCACTGGAAGCTGCCTGGGGCTGCGGTGCTCAGCTGGGCCTGAGGCCTCTGCTCCTCCTCAGGCCTCTGCTCCTCCTCAGGCCTCTGCTCCTCCTCAGGCCTCGACGTGCACCCACTGCAGGTGAGAGGAAGTCGAGCCTGCAGCCAAGGCCTGCTCTGGGGACCCCACTTCTGGTTTCATTAGCAGTGGTCACGTGGTGGGCACCCAGGCTGGTTGGCCTTTCCTGACTTCCTGCCAGGGACGGAGCTTCTCCCCAGCCTCCCGAGAGCCCTCTCCCACCCGAGGGGCCTAGAGAAAGCCAGTGAGTGTGAGTCCTCCTACACCCTGGCCTGGGAGCCTTTCTGGCCCTCGATGGCACGGGCTGCATGCCAGCAGTTCTGAGAACTGAGCAGGGTGGGAGTCACGTGGGGCGGACCCAGCAGCTTGCCGCAAGCCCCTCCAGGCCCTCCTGCTCTCGTGCCGCACGCAGGCTTCCCCGTTCACTTCTCCACGCGGACCCCCTCGAAGTGCAGCCAGTTCCCCCAGCTTTAGGGCCGAAATGGCAACAACAGCAGCAAATGTGTTTTGGAATCAGCGTTTTAACTGGGTGTTGCTGGCGAATTGAAGGACAGCAGCTACTGGGAGAGCCATGTTGACCGCGGGCCATGTGGTCAGAGCAAACCCCAGCGCGTGGAATTGATGACTTTTCCAACCAGATGTGCATCAGCCCATGCAGAGGTGGGGAGATGTGGGAGAAAATCCCTCGGCCGTCCATTCTGCTGTGTCCGCAGTCCGGGACTTTATGCAGACCCTTGTGAGGAAGATTTAAAAGAAGCAAGCGCAGGTGTTCCTCGGGCACCACAAAGTGACTTTCCTGTCCCAGGAGCAAGAAGAACGAGGTCATAAAGTTCACAGGTCATCTCAGTCCCTGAGTAGACGCTCCCTCTTGCCCTGGTGGCCGTGGGCAGGAGGACCCGACGGAAGAACAGCAAGGGCAGGCCGGGTCATCTCCTCCCTGTGACCAGGGGCGGGTTTAGCCCTATTCTGCAGGTGCGGAAACCGAGACTCAGAGAGGGGCCGTCCCGTCTCAGATCACACAGCTGGGATGTCGCAGGACCAGGGAGGCAGCCACTCTTCAGGGGTGCGTTGGGACGCCCGCCTTGTCCCCGCTTCAGGCTCGGCCAACTTCCAGGACCAGGTGTGTTCACAGTGTCCACCGTGGCACGCGGACACCCCAGCAGGCTCAGAGGTGACGCATCTGAAATTCCCCGGTGCCCTTGAGCCAGGGAGAGACCGCTTGGCTCTGACCTCTCTGCAGGACGCGGCCGCTCAGACGTCGGTCGGTGGGGCCACCGTTGTCCGGACCACAGTCTTGGCGTCTGGCCTCCCTTCCAGGCCGCCCTCCCTCTCCCTCCCCCTGGTCCTCCCTGGTGAAGAGGGGGCAGTGGGACGTGCAGCCCTCGTCTGAGAAGGGGGCCTCACCCCCTGGGGAGTCCCAGGGCACTTCCAGGAACACGGATGTGCATCCCCAAGCCTGCGTCTGGCAGAGCCGTTCCTGGCCTGTTGCACCTCGTCTCCAAGGAGGAACGGAAGGGCCCCCGAGCCTCAGGGAGCAGGGGCTCCCACGGAGGGGCTTCCCTGGGCCTTGGCTCCCCTGCCGCGCTGTTTCCAGCAAGGCTCCGCTATGCCTCCGCTGCTGGGCTGCGGTCAGGGGCAGGATGGGGGTCGCTGACCCCTTGCCAGGAGGGTTCTGAGCTGCCTGGTGGTGGGGACACTGGGCTCCCCTGCTGACAGTCCCCGGTGGATTTCTGCTCAGGCTCCTTGGTGAGCAGTCGGAAGCCCTGGTGTGGGGGCTCCAGCCTCGCTGCTGCCCATCCCCTCCAGCCCCTCAGTTGTGTCCCCACAGCTGGGCTGCTCCGTCCCTCCATGGTGTTAGTGTGTCTTGGGTCACCTTGAGGCCCACTGAGACCTCCTGCTCATCCTCCAAGGCCCATCGCTGTGCCCCTTCATCTGGAGTCCCCACCCTGGTTGGTGAGCACCCCCCTGTGTGCTAAGGAGTCACACGGCTTGTGTCCCAGGACTCTTTCAGGGACAAGGTCAGAAACGCAGCCCTGGGAGCACGTGACTGCAATTGATAAGGAAAGTATCACTCACACACAAATTGCCAAGAGAGCAATCGTAGATGCTCCTCGCCAGAAAAAGAGGTGTGCAGGTGACAGATAGATCAGATTAGCTCGATCTAATCATCTCACCGTGAATGTAAACAGGGAAACATCGCATTATGTGCCGGAAATAGAGACGCTTTTAATTTGTCAATTTTGAAAAACAATAATAAAATAAAGAAAGCTGGATCGGGGGTGTAGCTCAATGGTAGAGCGCTCGCTCAGCTCCGCGGAGGTCCTGGGTTCCAGCCCCATTCCTGCGAAACGAGCAAACAAGAACAGAGAGAGAGAAAAATAGAATAGCAAAAGGAAAAGAAAGAAGGAAAAGAAAGCGAACCTGAGAGGGTTTGACAAAACAGACAGTTGGACCACTGAGGCTCCCGGAACCCAAACGTCTGGGGAGATCCACCACCAGACCCATCTTGATCCGTGTTTCAAGGTCAGTGAGAAATCGCCTCAGGCTGGGCTCCGCCTTAGTAGCCACGGGCAGCTTTACGCTTATATTCCACCAGGGAACCAGGTACCCAGTACCTTCAGGCAGGGAGGCATCTTTTCCAAAAGCTTCCAGGTAAAGCTGCAGGACTGACTCTTGCTGGCCTGACTTGGGTCAGGTGCAGGTCCAGCTCTATGTCTGGAGTGGACCAGGAAGGGGCCGCATGCCGACCCGGGGAGTCCTGTGGACGGAAGGAGGCTGCTCCCCTGAAGGAGACTCAGGGCGTGACCCAAGGAAGGGGAGGATGCTGGACAGAAACGACCTCAGCCGGCACCTTCGTCCTTCCCCAGGACGTGAGTATTGGGTCAGTGCCTGAGTCGCGGCCCCAGCACAAACTGGGCTCCACTGAGTGTGAACCAGCCCAGTGAGGAAATGACATGGGCCCTGGACTGGGCAGGGTCAGACTGTGTCCCCCAAGGCGCCTGTGTTGGACACTTGCTGCCAGTGTGGTGATGTGAGACATGATGGGAACTTTAGGGCCTGGGGCCCAGAGGGGAGCAATTAGTCCCCGCAGGACCCCAGCTGGCTCTCAGGAGAGACGGGTGATCTCTGGCTTCCTGTCATGTGATGTCTCCTTTTGACACATGCCCCCACCATGATGTCATCTGCCATGAGGTCCTCACCAGAGCCAAGTCACTGCTAGGGCTATCCCCAAGGACCTCCAGAATTATGAGCTAAATACACCTTTTTAGTCTATAAAGTTACCCAGCCTCAGGCATTTCATTGTAGTAAGACAAAATAGACCAATGCAATAAGAAACGTTTGCAGGCAGTTACCAGTGTTCCTAGAGAGGGTCCAACATCTAGAGTATCCCCAGTTTCTCCTAGCAACCTGGGTCCACCATACCAAGCTGTGTGACTTCAGGCTGGTTTTAAAGCCTCTCTGTGCCTTTGCTTTTCCATGGAGAAATGAGGATTATAGTAGCTAACCCACCCTGAGTAGCAAGTGACTTTGTGTCCTCCTCAACCCAGACCTGGGAGCCTTTCTGGCCAAGGGGCATAAACCTCCCTCCTTAATGGTACAGGCTGAGTGCCAGCAGCACATTACCCCACCATCTTGTGAGACCCACAGTTCAGGGGGGTGGAGGGGTCACAAAACTGGACCTGACCCCTCCAGTGGGTACCTGCTTGGAAGGAAGGGGGCAGTTTGCTGATGGAGGCTGGGCCAGGCTGGGGCTTCGAGCGTTTCCAGAGGGAACCACACTGGAATTTTAAAACGGCCTGCCAGGAGTGGGAGGGAGCGGGAGGGGCCTGGCCTGGATGAGCCGCGGGACACACGGGATCTTCCCTGGAGAAGGACACTGCCCGAGGACCCGGCTCCTCCTCCTTGTCCCTCCCCTGGTTGCGTCTGCGGCTGCTCTGAGCAGGGGCAAAGGCACGTTGAAGGAAACAGGGAGACGCCAGCCCTGCTGGGCTCCTGCCACGGAGCCTGTCCCGCTGGCGGAATGGCCTTTCAGCACCGAGGGCGAGAAGACAGCTCCCTACAGGGCCCGACCAGAGGTCAGGAGTGACTGCAGAGGCCCGGAGACCACCCTTCTCCATCTGGGACAGCCGTCACCTGAGGGGAGCTGGGGACGCCAGGCACATGCTCATAGCTGGCTTTCCTGCAGGGGCCTGCTCTGCGGCTCTGCTGTTTACCTCCGTGACTCCGTAAGCGGAGGACATGCACAGAAGCACCTCCCGGGTATTCTAGTCACCTCTCCTTCCGGTCCAGTGGACAGTCAGGTGGACCATGCTGGTCCTGCTGCTTCTCCCACTCACTTGCTCCGTCCTGCAGCACATGGGGGAGGGACTTCCTATTCAAGGACCCCTGGCGTTCCTGCCGAAGTCCAGGCCCAGGTCCTCTGGGTCTGCTGAGTCAGGCTGATCCTCCCGCAACCCGTGACCAAGGCCTGCTGCCCTGGGCAGCCCCGCACACCCCAGGCTACTCCCGTGAGCACGAGGAGCTCTGAGGCTCCTTATGCAAATGGGTGTCCCCACAGGACATGTTTTAGCACTCACCGTGTGCCAGGAAATCGAGCATTACTAACTACCATTTATTGAGTTTACAGTAGTTAAAAAGATGACTCTGTTTCCTATAAAAAGAAAAGCAACATGAATATTTGTCCAAGGCCAAAAACAGTAAGGTGCAGACTTGAACCGCGGCCATGAGGCCCCTGAAGCAGGCGCTAACCCTCATGCAGTGACGCGTTCTTAACCTGATTGCTTTAGTGCTCCCAGAAGATGTGGGAGGACAGACGCGGTCCGAGCCTTCAACTGCTTCCAAAGGAGGCCTCAGCTCAGCAATGGCCAAACACGACCCCAGGCCCTGTCCACCACCCTCCTGGCCACCCTGCCTGGCTGTCAGGTGCTGTCAGCTGTTTGCCAAGGCTGAGGGCTTAGCATGAACATGGCTGCCCAGCTCCCTGCACCCAGCACAGGGCATTTCCCCAAGACCCAGGGCTTCTGGCTAACGTCTGGGACTCCGTGAGCAGCACATCTTCTTGTTGGAAGCCGCCCACGCTGGCCAAGGTGATGAGGCCCTCCTCAGGTCCTCCAGGGCCCTTCCTGCCAGAGCACGGGAAGCTGGGACTTGACCAGGAGGGGCTCGACTTTGGGTCCAGGACGCTTCCTGCGCCATGGAATGTCTTCATTTGTTGTTCACAGTTTAACTAAGTGTCCCCCAAAGGTCCATGTGCAAAGGCCAGTCCCCAGGGTGGTGGCTTTTGAGAAGAGGGGCCTGGTGGTAGGCCTTGGGTCACTGGGGGTGGCCTGAAGGGGACTGCGGGCCCCGGGCCCCTTCTTCTCGCTCTCTGTCTTCCCGACCGTGATAGGAACGGTTCTACTGGGCCTGGTGCTCCTGCCATTGCCCTCTGCGCCCCCAGGGGCTGAAGACAGCAGGTCCACCTGGTCAAGGACCCCAACCCTCGACACCGTGAGCCGAATTGTTTTCCTCTTGTAAGTTGATGATCTCGGGTGTTTCCTAATGAGGGAAATCTGGTCCGCACAGCCGCTAAGATCAGACGCTCCGACGTCGGGCGTGGAGGGGGCGGCGTGGCTGTGGGATGCGGGTCGCAGCCCTGGAGGATGGCCTACTCCGCCTGACCTTGTGCAAGGCCGGGGAGGGCTGAGCACCGCCCGGGCCCCCACGAACACGCCGAGCTCGCGTTCTCAGAGAGAAAGGCAAGGAGCCACCTGTCACTCGGCGTGATAAATAAGGAGGCGTGATTGAAGTCAGTGTGGGCGCCAGTGAATTAAGGAACGGTTCAAGGAGCCGCCTCGTGCCAGGCCTGCCGAGCGCAGGGAGATTAATTAACGACTCCCCCTCCGCTCGCCAATTAGTGCTGAACTCTGCTTGATCCCCGACAGGCTGGCTTCAGACACTGCCCTTAAGTGGTGTGTTCGGAGAAAGAAAGGGTCCTCTTCCAACTTCAGGGGGAAATGCAGAGCCCCCAGACCTGTCTGGGTTGCCCTTGCTGAGCGGGGCCTCCGAGCCAACCTGAGGAATTGATTGGACCCTCTAGCGGGGACCGTGCTTCTGGCAGGGTAGCAGGATGTGCTGAGCGCAGAGGAAGCCTCTTGCCCCACGCGGCTGCGACCCCCGCAGAGCTGCAGTGGGGCTTGAAGGAGGGGCAGCACCAGCCATCTGTGCTTCCTGAGGGGCAGCGCCGGCTCTTCTGGTCATCTTGACTCCAGACTGCTCTGCTGACCCTCGGCTCCTGCTTCCCGGGCAGGGGCTGCTGGTAGGAAGTTGGTGGGGGCAGGAGGTTGAGGGACTGTGACAGGGCTGCAGCTTCGGGGACAGGGACACACAGTACTGGCCCCGCCGGTTACCTTGACAAGTCCTGCTTCCTCAGGTGTTGAGGTGTAGCCCCGGAGAAGCGTGCCGAGGCAAGCATACGGCACAGAGTAAGCAGCTTTGTTAAAGGAAAGCAGAGCAGACTTCTCCCGGGTGGAAGAAGGGACCCAAAGGCGGAATCCGTGGGGTGAGGAAGTCTTGCCCTTTTTATAGGTTTTAGTCGCCCCCTTCCTTCTCTCTCCTTCCTGCCTACATGAGGGGCTCAGGAGACGCAGGTGAGAAGACAAAAAGGTGAGAAGCAGATGGGCAGGGGGAGGGGCCCCATGGAGTGACTCAGGCAGGTAGGGGCCCAGGGGGCGTTAATTAGCAACTCCTTGCCTCAGCCTTTTGAAAAAGGATGGTAAGCGCAGATAAATTTGGCAACCAATGGTCTCTGGAGGTCTTCCACATTCCACTCTCCCAGAGGTGGTCTCCAACTTCCCAGATGCAGATGGCTTTTATGGCCTCCACTTGCTCGATTTGACCCGATTCCGGATTCTACCCTAATTCCCTGTCCTCAATTCTGGCTTCAGTACCAGCACACGGGATACCTGCTCCTCCAGACTCATTGCAATCCTCCCATTGCCATGGCAACAGAGGGCACTTACACTCCAGGTCACTGTACACACTTCTCAGTCTCAGGAACTAGAAGACCTGGGTTCGATCCTAGCCGTACCGTTCATCAAGAGTTGGCCACGTCTTTGGCCTCTGTAGGCCACGGTGAAATCATTTCCAACACGTGGATAGTAATGGAGACATTTCAACAAGGCAGAAATAGCAAAAGGTATCAACATTTGATGTACGTATCGGATATTGCAAAAGTTCAAATATACAACCTGCCCCCCACACACATACCTGTGCACTTGAACGGCAGGATAGTCACTCTAGCAGCCCCTTATAATGGTTGAGAATGGAAATCATAGAATATTCATCCATAGAAGGCCATCAAAATTCGTTTCCGTGTTATGGGTTAGTTTGCACCTGTTGGAAAGTGTGTTCCCACGAGGTAGGCTGTCCGGGGCACTCTGTGAACCTGGGAGAAGCCGGCCTCAGATTAGTGTCTGTGACTCCACTTCATCATGGAAGCGGAAGCAAAGCCCTGGGGCCAGTAAGTGGGAGTATTAGACAGCGAGGCACAGGCAGGGCAGACCGGCTGCTGCTCTTCATTGCCTCCTGAGCGGAGGTGACTCTCCACAGTCTCCCCCCAGTCCCTGGTGCCTATGAGCCCTCCATGGCCCGGCAGCCTGGGATGCCGAGCAGAACATCCCCCTGGCCTGCGGGTCCTCAGCTCGCTCCTGCCCACCCAGATGGCCCTCACCCAGAGGCAGCCAGGTTACCTCCACTCCGGGACCTGGCTGGCCTTCCCTTGGGACCCAGCGCCCTCTTTCGACCAGCAGAGGCCCCGTAGCCTGTCTCTCCTGCAGTTGTCAGTCTGCCTCAGCAGTGGAAGCCTGGGCCTCGGTGGCGGGGCAGCTCAGACGGCAATCCAGCAGTTGGCAGGGGACCCAGAGCAGGGCCAGCCGCCTCCGAGGGTGTGGTTTCAGCGTAGTGGAGTTGTCTGTGCCCTCGCAGCCACTGAACCTCTCTCAGCAAGACAACACTGATAGCCCTGGGGCCAATGGCATCTCAGGTGCCTCCCCTGCTCCGCCCCGGCAGCTGGACACACCCGCCTCCCGCCAGGCTCCCCCGAGGCCCCTGGTGACCGTGATGGAGGCCGGCAGCCAGCAGCCTGAGAGGCGCCCTCGTGGCTGGCGGCCTCCTCCTTGTTCCCGCAGCCAGAGGCCGTCTAGAGCTAGCTGCTGCTTTCTCTGCCTGGGAATCAAGGCCACGAGCCCCACCTGGCAAGCCAGAGGGGACCCCTGTGCTCACCGAGGTTCCCTTGTCCTGGGACGTTTCTCTGCACCAGCCCCAGCCCCCGCGGACTCGGTGCTCCGCGGAGGAGTGCCCGTCTGCCCGGCTTCAGGGCACTGGTCACAGTAGGCAACAGGTGCTCGTCACTTGGGGTGGTTTGGCACCTGTCCTGCAGCAGGCTGACCGCATCCCAAGGGCGCTGGGCTTGGCACAGAGCTCTGCACCCCGACCTTTGCTGACGGAACGAGGGGACGGATCTCGGGACCAGCATCTCCTGAGGGCTGGGGACCTGCACCTCTCTGAGCCTCAGCCCCTTCATCTGCCAGAGGGATGACACTGTGTTTCCTGCCTCGCTGGGTACCGTGAAGATGGAGTTAGGTCTCTTGCCACCTTCCAGACAGATTGGCCAAGTCGCACTTCAGAGGAATGGGTGAGCCCCTCTCCCACCCCAGGCCAGGTGACATCGCTCCCTTCCCCCGCCGGTCCTGCCCTGGGCTGTTTCCTCCCCAGGAGTCCACGACCTGCAGCCGGCATTTCTGTTCCCACCCAAGTGGAACCGTCTTCCTTGTGCTCTCGCCAGGCCCACCTGGATGAAGAGGTGTCCTTGACGACAAGACCCGCCACTTGTCAGCCTCTGACTGCACCTGGCCCCCAAAGCCTGTCACCTTGGATGACAGGACGTCACTGTCCTGACTTCAGGGCAGCACGGGATGCGGGGATGAGGGCGTGCTCCCGGGTGGCATGGCTGGGGAGCGCCCGGGGGTCCAGCTCCAGCTCGCCAGCTCTGCTGCAGCCTGCCCGCCACTCGAGGGCCCAGCCTGTGGCCTGCTCTTCTCTGCACTTTAGTGTCCAAGAGTCACAGGCAAAGGGAAGCGATTCCTGGCCCCAGCTGGGGTGCGAGAGTGCCCTGTGCTCACGGAGGACAGCGCTGCTCGGTCAGACGAGTGTCCAGGGTGAGGTCACGGCAGAGCCACGGCTGCCCAGTCCTGCCCCGGGAGGGCCTGGCCTCCAGGGTCTGAACTGACCTCTCTGCAGAGTCTGCAGGTCCTTCCCTGGGACCGGGGTAGTGCACTCTCTGCAAGCTCTGGCCTGTCCCGTCCACAATGGGAAGATGTCACCTGGCGCTGCAGGCCCTTGTCCCCGGGGAGTGCATCACAGGACCCAGTGGGTGCCTTGCTTTCCCTGCACACCTCTGATGACAGCTAATGTGTAAATGAGGCACACAAAGCGACCACCAGTAACTAGTAGTAAAGCAGACCAATCGCAACCACATACCACAAGGAGAGCCATGTGGACACGGCCTCTTTCTCGCTCTCTCAAAATAGGGAAATTTTCTTTGAATATTTCCAGACCATGGTGGGTCATGAGTAGCTGAGGCTGAGAAAGAAACCTGTGCCCAAGGAGGAGCCCCTGCGTTGTGGGTTAACTAAGTTAAAGGTCCTGAAAATGGAGGTTCTTTGTCTTGATTGTCAACATTTCTGGGGGACACAGACTTGCAAAGCTGAGTTAGTATTAAGTTTTCATTCTTCGGGCCCAGGTCTCTGTGTGTGGGTATCCAGTTTCCTCCCGCATCCCCTCAGCCCCATGCAGAGTCCTGTAGGGGACAGACATGGGGGTGACCTCAGGGCCCTCCAGGACTTCACAGAGCCCCCAAATGATCTCAGCATCTCAGTTCTCTTTGCTTTTTCTTGGATACATTTTAGGGAATGGAAAGGAACTCTTCATTATGGAATTAACTATGATTTCTTTGAAAAACTAAAACTCCAAAATGACCAGGCATAGAGTCCCTGCATCGGCATCCATGTTCAGCTATTTTTCGTTACTATAAAAAAGTACCTGAGGCAGGCTAACTTTATAAAGACAAAAGGCCTCTGTGGCTCATTGTTTTGAAGTTGCAAGTCCAAAGCATGGTGCAGGCTCTGTAAGGGCTTCCCTTGGCTGCAGCGCCCACTGCAGATGGCAGATGGCAAAATGTCTGGAGCAGGTGCAGAAGGAAGAGATCACATGGTCAAGCAGAGCCCAGAGGGACGGCAAGTCCACAGTCCCTTCTGAGGGCACCCCCAGTGACCAAGCACTCTGCCAGGCCCCACGTCCTGCGGTTCCACCTCCCAACATGGCCACACTGAGGGCCAGGCTTCCAGCATGTGAGTCTTAACAACCCAGCCGGCTCTTCTCTTTTTAGCCTCAGGGACCTGGTGTCCCCCTCCTTGAGCCAGGGCCTGACCCCCTCTGAGAGGAGCCACTTTGGTCCCAGCCCCTGTGGCAGCTGGCAAAGGCCTCTGCACCCAGGGGCTCCTCTGGCTTCTCTGAGTGAAAGCTCAGGGGCTAAACCCAGTCTCCTTATCTGCAGAACCCACGTCACCCTTGCAGAACCCACGTCACCCTTGCAAGATGCCTGCGGGGACAGGGGCTGCCCTGAGGCCTCTGCTCCAGCAGCCCTTTGGAGCCTGATCTGCAGGGGTCTGACCTGCTCGTCACCTCTAGCCCAGGAGGTCTCCTGTGCGCCTCCCTGCAGCACCGGGGGTCCTGGGGCAGGGCTGGGAGCCCGGCAGTGCCAGCGCGACCAGAGCAGAGACTGTCCATGCCCAGTCCTCCCCTCCCGCTGGGCTGCTGTGGGCCTGAAGGCCCACGGGCAGTAACGGTGGCAGCGTGAGGCCCGGGCACACTCTGCGAGAGCCAGGACTTGCCCAGCGCCGTTGCCTCTCCTGGGGCCTCAGGCTGAACTCTCTGGCGGGAGGCTCCTGGGGGATGCGGAGGTGAGGGAGGAATGTGGGGATGCAGAGAGAGGAAGCTGTGCTGCGCCTCACAAGAGGAGCGACCAAGAACCCTTGGAGGAAGGAGCACCCTTGATCACTGGGAGGCAAACAGCAGCTCCCCAGTGACCCCCAGACCCTGAGTCCTCTCTGGCGCGCGCGGGGACTTCAACAAAGCACAGCGAGGCTTACAGAAGCCACAAGGCAGAGGAGAGCAGTGTCAGGCTTGCCGAGGCCGGAACGTGAAGGTGACTCCCTGGGGAGCCGCCAGCCGCCCGCCGGCCGCGTGGGTTCCTCCCGTGCTGCCAGCTGATGCAGGTCTGCAGCTGCCCCCAGGGACTGGTTCTGCCCTCCAGGCAGACGGGCTGGCTACTTCCTCGTCCTCCTTCCTGGTAAGTAAGGGAGGGCAGAGAGCTTCCCGGCTCTGGCTGCTGCTTCCGCCTCCTGGTCTTTGGCTCCACACCCTTCCTGTTCTGGGGAGGCTGGTTCCATCCCCCAGGCCGGGAATGTGGCCCAGGGAAGCGGTGACTGTGCCCAGCTCATTCAGAGGCCAGGGCAGGAGTGTCAGCAGGGGCTTTCCATGCCTGTTGGTCTCTGTCCTTTGCTTCCCCTTGTTGGCATTGGTTTCATTTGGATTCATTAAATGAGAATAAAATTAATTGAATTTATTTGGGAAATTATTGAAAGACTCAAGTCTTGCCCAGAGAAACAGGTCAAAAAGTAGGCCTGCAGCCTGCTGGTAAGAACTTTCCTTGTAAATGCTTATATTTTAAAATAGGGACTTTCTGCAGGCCAAACAGGCCTCGAAATATGCTCTTCCTGCCCTTCCCCTCCTCTTGCTGGACCACTGTGCTCTACGCATTTGCAAGTATGTAAATATATATATTAGGCTCCTACACAAATGATAGCTTATTTTTATTTTGGTTTACTTTGTGCTTTTCTCTTCCTCTTTTCTATTCATATTGCCTCATAAATAATTTTATTCTTCTTTTTGAAAATTGTGCTCCATTGTATGACTCTTACCATGATTTATTTAAGCAGTCTCCCATTAATGGACACTTAGGTCATTTTGAATCTTTTCTCTCTTTTTTCCTTCCAGGAATGTGGCCCGGACATTGTGCATGCTAGGCAAGACTCGACCACTGAGCCGCACCCGCCCTGCTCTGAATCTTTTGCTGTCACAATACTCTGGTACAGAACTGCGTACTTTTCTCAGTCTGTCCTCTGCTGCTGCAGCTGAGCGCCGCAGCCTGGGTAATTTATGGACCGTGGAGGTTCATGTCGTCTTGGTTCTGCAGGCTGGTGTGCCCAGGAGCGTGGTGTGCCCTCTGGGAGGGTTCGCAGAGTCTGTCACGGGGCGAAGAGGCAAGCCTGCCTGAGTCAGAGAAAGGAGGCGGCCAGATCCGCCCTTTCACTCGAGAACCCTTCCTTCCCTACGGAACCCACTGCCTCATACGCAGCAGGAATCCACTCGTTAGGGCACAGCCGTGTGGCCTCATTGCCTCTGGAAGGTCCCCCCTCAGTGCCGTCACGGTGGCAGTTGATCCCAACCAGAGTTCAGTGGCGGTGGAACCCCAGCGGCACCCAGCTTGCACGGTGAGAGCGGAGCTGCATGAACAGGCGGAAGCGCGGCTCCTGGGTACGTGTGGAGTGTGCATTTGGGACTTTGGCAGGTGTGACCACACTTCATTCCCTAGAGCGCGTCCCATCGTATGTCCCCACTGTTGCTAGATGAGGGTGCCTGTTTCCTCAGAGCTTCATCAGCACGGGTATCATTAACTTCTTGCCTGTTGGTGGTTTAATAGGTGAACAATAGCTTTTCCCAACAGTTTTAATTTTCCTATCTTTTGCCGGAAGTGAGACGCAGGATGCTGTCACCTGTCCTAGGCCGTCTGAGCGTCTGTCCTGTGGGGTCCCTTTGTCGATGCTGAGCTCTGGAGGAGCTGCAGCTGGAGCTGGGCACCTCTCTTTCTGCTTCCGGTGGAAACAGTCAGGTCTTGCTCATGACTTATCCGTGGAAGCTCCTCAAGACCACGAATGGCCTTAACTTGGCCAGAGAGGGTGGGCTGTGAGGGGGAGACCCAGGAGGCCTGGGAGGGATTTTCCCGTCACAAATTCCAGAAAGAACCAACCCGATGACATTGTGGATCTGGACTGGAGGCTCCAGATCACTGTGAGATGATCAAGTTTCATTCTTTGGCCGACTGGTCTATGGTACTTGGTGGCTGCAGTCCCGGCAGACTACACCGCTGAGGGGCTGGTGTTCTGGGCCAGGGGCTCACCCCTTAGAGGGTGTTTCCTCATCTACTACAGGGTGATGATCCCTCCCTTACAGGGGCCACAGGCCTGGCTCCTGTCAGTGGTCCTGGGCTTCAGCTGTGAGAGACAGCACCTCCTGCTTCTGGTGACATAGAGAGCCTCAGTTCAGCTCCCCACAGAGGCCTCTTACCTTTCTGGGCCTCAGTTTTCCCATCTGTGCAATGGGGATGCTCTGATTCTAATATTCTGCAATCTGCTTTAGGGAAGATATCAGACAAATACATTCGTTCTCTGTAAACAAGGCCAATAAATAAGCCCATACTTTTGCAGTCTCTTCTTTGGAAAGAGATTTCCAAGGGTGGGCTTGGAGGGAGGGGCCTGGCACTGATCCATCAAAATGTTAAAACACTCTGTCTTCAAGGTCAAGTCACTCCCTGACACTAGCGTGGATCCCTTCTGCCGAGGGTCCCCATGACCTCCTTACCTCGCACCAGGGCCCACCTGGCGAAGGTTCTTAATACCCTCATTTGGGAACTGAACTTCGACACAGGAACCCCTGGGGACCAAACACAGCTAACCATAGTGCCAAATCCTCACCCCCTGGCTTCTTTACCAGTGTCCACCTGAATGACAAGCCACCACCAAGCCCATCCTCACGAGGAGACTGAATTAGCATCTGGGCCTGCGGATTCTATTCCTGTCTCTGTCTGTGAGTCACCTTCAATGATCCAGCTGAAGGGGCCAGAGCAGAGCTGCAGGGCAGGACAGAGCACCCCTGGGCCTGTCCCCTTGGACAAGCGCCTCTCCCTCTAGGGGACTCAGGTTTCCCTTCTGAGGACCAAGGCGACCTCTGACCCTGATGCCCTGCCAGCGTCCTGGGGTTCTAGCTAGCTCTTCTCCAAGAAGAGCTTAGAAATCAGGTTTTGAAAACAAATTAACCAAGATCAAATAACAAAACCCCAAATTTCTCTTCTAAACTATTTTTGAATGTTCAGCTGAGGAGCTTTTGGACAGTCACATGGTTGTGCAAATATCACCACCACACCCCTCCAGAAAGTTCATCCCTGCAGAGGGACCGCTTCCCCTGCCCCTCCCAAACCTGACCAGCCAGACTTCCGCCTCCTGACTGGCCAGACGGTTCTAGGACCCTCACGCAGGTGAATCCTGTGGCCTCCGGGTTACTGCTCCCACCACGACGTCCTCTAAGTCCCCCCATGTTGTAGCACATGCCAGAAATCCCTCCCTTTACGGGGTCGATACTGTTGTGCAAGTGCGTACCATACTTTGTCCACTCGGTTTGCCTGTCAGGGATGGACGCTTGGGTTGCCCCCACCCGCCGGCTGCCGCAGTGTGGCTGTCAGCTTGGGAGCTCAGAGTCCCTGCTCGGCACTCCTTTGTGAGTACCCTCGGAGTGGAGCACAGGGTCACAGGAGACGCTCTTGTATTTTTGGATCAGCTGCCACTCTGAGCCTGCGTCCGCGGCACCGTTTTCTGTTCCACCAGCGTTCCCAGGTTCCATTTCTCCACGTCCTTGCTAACGCTTATTTTCTGTTTCGGCAGGAGACACCCTAAGAATGTGAGGTGGGGACTTGGGGATCTTTCACTTTGCTGGTTCTTCCACTGGTAGAAACCTCAGGCCACTAGCTCAAACCCTGAGGCAGCGTGGCTGCCTTGAGTCACCCGCTGCCAGGGTGGGATGGTGGTAGCAGATAGCTGGGTGACCCTCACGAGCTGAAGTCGCATTGGGTTCCGCAGAGCTGACAGTGCCGGGCGTGGGGCGAGGCGGGATAACAAGCGCCTCTGGCCAGCACAGTCCTCCTACCTTGCTTCCATGCGGAGCACGTGTGGCTGCCGAGCCCTCGTGTCCGCCATCTCACTAGCGGAAGACAGAAGCCAGGCTGGTGGTTTAAGTGGGACAGATTTGTCAGAAGGCGTGAGGTTGGAAGGCAGAGCGTAGGAGCCTGGCCCGCAGGACCACCCACCAGGAGAGATGCCAGCCAGCCCAGGCCTCCCGTGGTGGAGGGGCCAGCTCCGCTCACGCCCCCACCCGGCAGGACGGCGCTGGATGGAGCAGAGTGGCCCCAGGCGTGTTACGCGGAGGCCCTCAGCACAGGGCGGGAGCTGCGTCCTGGCAGGTGCAGAGAGACTTCCGGGACTCCATTGCAGCCTCTCCTCTGGCTGTGGATCTGCAGAGAAGAGGAGACCCCAGGCAATGGACACTCCATCCAGTCCCTGCTTCTTGGATTTGTCTGTCCCTGAAGTTCACATTTGGAAACCCAATCCCCAGAGCAGTGGTGCTGAGAGGCGGGCCCAGTGGAGGCATGGAGGCCACTGGTGCCACCCTGGAGGATGGATCAGTGTCCATCACGAAGGGCTTGAGACTGTGAGTTGGATCCTGGAAGGTGCGAGGGCTTTCAGGGCCAACGAGTGGAACGTGAGCTCTTGGACTTCCAGAGGAGCTTTGTGTGGGGAATGAACCCCAAAGCGCCTTTGCCCTTGGCCCACCTTGACAAGCTGCGTGTGGCCTGCTGGGATCTGTCCATCTTGTGGGGTCATGAACATGGCCCAGTGCTACAGGGTCGGAGGCCCTGGCTGGCGCACGCTCTCTTCTGGGTCCTGGCCGGGAGTGAGCGGCTCGCTGCCCCGTCCTGCCACCGGCTGACGGGGGGCTGGACCCTCGAACACTTCGGCCTGAAACAAGCCTTCCTGTACGCGGATTCCTCAGGCGTTTCTTGTAGTGATGGGAGCTACGCGGGCCTGGCCAGACCTGGTCGCAGCCTCTCCTTCTCCCCGGGCTCTCTGCTTTCCTCTTCTGCCTGTGGCCCTCTCGGGTTCTCCACCTGGCGCGCATCCTTGCCCTCTTCACCCTCCTGGCCCTCCATCCTCTGCCTCCTGAGATCCTCCGTTCACTTCCAAGGCCACGTACTGTCGGGCCTTTGCGTGAAGTGACGCTCCTGGGAGAGACCCTCGGTGGATGTCCTCAGAGCAGAAGCTTCTCCAGCCTCTGCTTTCCTTTCCCAAGTGTTCTTGAATTTGGGGGCTGCTGGTGTTCAGGGGACTCCATCTATGTCTCCAGGGTGGGGTCCTTACTGCCCTAAGCCTGGCCAAAGTAACACGTTGAAGGGTGGACAACCAGGCCAGCCAAAGTCAACGAGGATCAACGTTAGGTCACCGGCTCCCATGAATTAGGAAGGCAGATTTCCTTTTTCACTTCTAGACTTGAATCTGAAAGCACATGACCCAGGATCTTGCTGGCAGGCACAGTGACATTACAAGCTTGTGAGGCTGAAAGCATTCCGAGGGAGAAGTGTAGGATTCCAGGTTCATCCGGGATGTCTGGATCACGCCTCTCCTGAAGCCAACACAAACACTTTCAGCTAGGCAAACCACTCAACTGTTTTGTTAATGACTCTCAAATCCAGTGTTCCCGGACTTCTAGAAAGGAGAGACACCTTCCTTTGATAATCACAGAGTGTTGGCTTTAGGGTCCCAGAATATGTGAAGATGAAGTCCCTGAGAAATATCACCTTCCCATAGCATTGCTCATGGGAAACAAAAATCCATTAATAGGATATGAAAATAAAGCCCAGGCCACAAATAGTCATACCACCAGACATTTTTTACATTTATAATCACAATTCCTTCCAATGGAGCATGAAAGCAAAAAAAAAAAAAAAAAAAAACTCCTGTTAAACGAAGCAGGAGGTGGAAAGGAGCGGATTACCCTGCTTAACGGAGGGAGAAGATTTTTGAATTTTCAGAGCAGTTAAGTAGGAAAGAGGGAGAACAACGTCATGAAGACTCAGTGACACTGGAAAGAAGTCGTCAGCCGGGATTCTCCACGGGTGCTAATAGAGGGTAGGGGGAAAGGGGACTGTGGGAGGACCTCCTGGGCCCCCGTCAGCCCACCCGTCCTGAACACACGCTGTGACCCGGAACAGGTGCTAGTAAGTACTAAATAAATGAATGAACGGACAAATGCGCATCAAGAAAAATGACTCTGGGCCCAGCGGATTTCCAGGCAATACAGCTCGAAGGTGACGTTTTCAATAAGCGAGTCCCAAAGGCGAGTCCCCTCATCTCTCACGCCCCGTGGCAGGAAGCTACAAGGAGAGACACGCAGCCCGTCAGGCAGAGTTGCGTGCAGCCCGGCACTTGACAGCTCCGTCCCTACCTGGTTGACTGGCAGGCAAACCGCAGCCCCCAGATCGGACCTGGGGAGGGTCTCCGTGCTTGCAGAACGCAAAGCTGCGGAGGGGCAGGCGCTTTTGCACAACAGACTTACTGGACCGTTTGTGCCTCCCTTCTCTCCGCTGTTCCAACTCCCGCATCCCGGGAGCTCCGACCCCTGTGTCCATGGAGGTAGAGGAGGTGGGGACACTGTGAGTGACTCTAAGAGTAACTGTACATGTAAGAAAATGACTGTAAAAATCAGTAATGAACGTCCCAGAAGGATGGAGAAATCTGCAGACGGGGCGCCCAGGACGCTGCTCTGAGGGCCCCCGGGCAGGCCAGCTCCGCTCTTCTGGGTCCGAAGCCCTTCTGCGTTTTCCCGCCTCTTCTTCCTTTGTAAAAATGCTACAGTTTCCTGGCTGTGCTGCTGTAAAGATGAATGCGGGTCAGGCTAGATTCCTCCCTACCTCTGCATTTTCCTACTTCAAAGTACCTTACAAGTGTCGTGGCCCGACACTCCTGGGCCCCAGGCCTTTTCTGCTTGGTGGTACTCTGGGCACTGGAAAAGGCCTGAGTCGAGGTCATAAGGAGTCCGGAGAAGGTCCCTTAAATGCAGAGAACAGTCCTAATGGCTAGCCTTGAAGGACGAGCCTGGAGAAGCTGGTCCTGAGAGCCGGGGAGAGAGGGGTGAGCTGAGGCGTGCAGGCCCAACCAGGCCGCTCCATGGGTGCTGGATTGACGTCCAAGGCTCCTCTGGCCAGGGCTCAGGGCACAAGCCTCCTTCCTTCAAGATCCACTTCAGAAGCCTCGGGAGCCTCCCAGGGTCCTGTCTCCTCGTCCTGGATGGCTCCTCTCCTTCTCCCTGAGCTCCCGCATCCTACACAGGTCCTGCTCAAGACCAGCCTCCGCATGGCCACGTGCACCCAGACCCCTGCCCTCTGCTCCCAGGTGTGGAGGATGACTCCGGCCAGCAGCCTCTCCTGCCCGCTTCCTCCAGTCAGTGGGGCTCCTCCTGCCGTGTAAGAAGACACCACAGCCCTGTCTCTGAAAGGACCTCAAAATGTCACTCACTGACTGTGGTGGACTGCGTCCTGTCCCAGAGCCAATGGTGGGACCAGGGGATTGTGCTGTGGTCAGCCAGGTTTAGGCATGGTCCAGCGGAGGAGTCGAGTTCACCCAAACAAGGTCAGGCAAGGGATCTCCCCAAAGGAAGATGGAGACCCTGCTGGACGTGGGGGCCATGGACGTCCAGGCAGAGCTAAGCACCACACTGACCTGTGTGCCATGGCAGCGAGCACCCCGTTGCTCCTGTAGGATGCCTTATCCAAGCTCAGTCGGGCAGAAGAGAAGGTGCCCTCCCTGCCTCTCACGACTCCAGGAAACCTCACCAGACCCGAGTCGATTCCAACTACACCTTCAACCTGCTTGGTGACCAGAGGTATGTTTCTGAAAACCTCATGGAACTTTATTTTCCTGTACAAAGACCTGGTTATGAGGGAGCCGCAGGGAGCCACTGGGAGACCGTCCTTCTCTTCTACATCCACAGGGGGTACTGCGATACTGACTTCCCTACTAACATCTGGATTTCTTGGAGTCCATACTGGGTCTTTCCCACCCATAAAGTGGGGGTAACTTTAAACTCAAAAGGGCAATTGGTAAAATGAATGAATGAATGGACCCTAAACAGAAGTGAAAGGACACTATAGCAGGACAGCATCATGGAAGGATAAGGGGAAGAGAAGAGGAGAGTGGAGGAAAGAGCCAGCTCTCTGCATGGGGGAGCACAGGCAGCCCCCTGATCTGCAGGCGTCCACGGTGTGTGGCTGCGGGCGAAGCTGTTATGCCCGGAGGGCTGCTAATTGTTGGAGAATTTTCTTCTCTTCCTGAGGCATTTTTGGCTCCAGTCTGTAATTCACCCCCTCCTCTGGGAAGCTTGAGATGTGCAAATATCTCAGAGAATGCTAAACCCTGGAGGGGGAGTGGGAGGAGAGGGAGACGTGCAGCTGACGAGGGGGTGTTGGTAGGAAGCTCAGATGGGAAGGAAGGAAAGAGAGGGAGGGAGGAGCCAGGAGAGAAAAGGACTGTGGGTAGGGTCCCCTCTCCAGTGCCTGTCCCTCACAGGCAGCCCTGCAGGGCACAGGGCGAGAGAGGTGTCCTGGTCACTGGGCCTGGGTCATGTTTTCAGGAGCCCTTAGGAATCATGGAGTAGCTTAGAAAATGCAAAGAAGAAGAAAACCCAGGTCCCCGGATCTTAGGAGAGTTCTCGCGTAACACTTGCCGTGCGCCCCGGCCTTCTCTGAGCTCAGGGTTTGCCAGGCACCGTGTGAAACTCCTCCTCCTCAGTCGTTATGAACATGGTGGAGGCCAGGCCAGGCCAGGCTGCAGATTTTAAAGAGGTGCTCACTGTGTGCAAGTATGTTCCTACTCAAAGTTAACCCTGGGTCCCTCGTGCTCACCGGAGCCCTAGCCTTGTTCGTGAAACTCCTGGAGGAAGATAGGGTCCCTAACTCCCCATTCCACGTGGGAAGGCTGAGACCCAGAGCCAAGCGAGTGACCCGAGGTCCCTGAGGCGGACACTCAGGATCCGATCCGGACAGACCCTCTGTGTCCCACAGACTCGAAGCCTACTTTTCCCCTTGTGGAGGGGAGAGTCTGGGGGGTTCTTCCTGAGAGCACCTCCTGCGTCACCTGCCGGTGCCCCCGCACGGAGGCCTGCTCCTCCACCCCTGGGCTCTGGCTGCCCTCCTTTGCCCAGCTACGAGGAGCAGGTAAATACCCGGAACTTGGCGGGACTTACTTGCCAGATGGGGACAAAGGGAAACAGAGACAGGGAGGCTTAATAAAAGCAATTTTGAGATACAATTCATACACAATGCAATTCACATGCAAGTCATCCATTAACGTGTGAAATTCAACGGCGACCCTCAGCACAGCGATACCGGGACATTTTCGTCAGTCCTCAAGCGTCCCTGCAGACCTGCACTTGACCTTGCCTCTGCCAGTCCTGTCTTCTTGGATTTGCTCTTTGAGGACATCCTGTAGAATGGTCCTCACCTCTGGCACTTGGTAGGATGGGTCCCTCCCGGCCATTGCGTGAGTCAGGACTTTGTTCCTCTTCATGGCTAAGAGGTTCTCTGTCACATAGATGGGCACTTCGTATCGATGGTGGACGTTGAGGTTGCTGGGTGGATTTTTAATGGGTAGACAACCGTATCTGGCTGGAAGGGGGAAGAAGGAGTGAGAAATGGGTTAACCCCTTCGAGGTGAAGCCCCATGATCTAATGACATCCCACCAGGATCCACTCTTAAAGGGCCCATCACCTCCCAACCTCGCCACACTGGGCCCCAAGCTTCCAGCACATGAGCCACGGGGGGACAAACTGCCTCCAACCCCAGCAAGGAGAACGCCTGGGTCTCCCTGCCCTTATGCAGGGCTCCTCTGCAGGAGTGCCCCCGCTCTCCTCCCGCTGGGGAGCCGGCTCCAGAGGCTGCAGGGGCGCCTCCCTCCTAGCCACACGCCTGTCCTTGTCATCGACTCCACAGCCCTTGCTCAGCCCCCTGGCGCAGCCCTTTGCTGTGCTGCAGTGTGCACTGAAGGGGGCTTTGATTCAGGGACCCCGGGGTCCCTGCATGGAGCTGGCCACGTCACAGGACCTTCTAGAGCTCAGGCTGGAGTCCTGGTCCCCAGCGGGCACAGGAAGAATGACAAGGACCCCTGCAGAGGAGGGAGCCTTCTGCTGGGCCTTCTCCAGGCTGCATTCTCTGCTCCCCTTTCCAGCCCACCCTAGCAGGGGAGGAGGGTGCTGCTCCCCCAGAGCCAGGGCCAGGTGGGGAGCCAGAGGAGCCGCAGCTCAGAGCGCAGCTCCCTGGCCCCGGGCAGTGAAGCCAGCTCCCAGCGTACGCGCCAGGAAGCTGGGTGCGGGAGAGCCATCAACCTCCCTGCCCATCCGCCAGCTCGAGCCACCCGAGATTCAGACTGTTGGAAAGCAGGTTATTAAGGCCTCTGACCTGGGCTGTGTGTTTGTGCAGGTTACCCTCAAGGAGGAGGCGGGAGGAGCGGTCGGTAGCAGAGCGTTCCTGTTAATTGAGCACAGAGCCAACTCTCTCTCAGCTCTTGATCCTTGCAGAGCGCTCTCTTGCGTTGGGACCCTGCAGGGAGGAGGTGAGCAGGGCAGCTGGAGGGAGGTATCTTGCATCTCTGTCCTAATGCTACTTGGGCAACAAGAAGACATCGCCTCCCGCCTCGTTCTCTGGCCTGTGTTCCCCTTCGTAGCCTGCGAGGGCAGATGCACGTCCTATGCAGGCCCAGAGCAGAGCCGATGTCGTGCATACTGGCTGATGAGGCACAGGATTTGGGAAGGGATAGGAAGGAAGAGGGAGCAAGGTGGCCCTGCTCTGGAACATGAGCCTATTGGACTGAGGGCTGCGGTCAAATACACGCCGTTAAGGAAGAGCGTGCACCTTCCTGCATCTGCGTTCCTGACCGGGCTGAGCAGAGAGGCCCCCAGGACGCTCTGAGCAGCATAGACCTGCCTCTCTCCGAGCCAGATGGTCAGGAGCCAGGTCGTGCCTGGACCTCAGAGCTGAAATCAGACTCCCTTGCCCTTTGTGAATGCCGTCCTAGATATCCCTTCTGCTCACTGTGAGTTTGATAAACTGAGGGAGCCGAGGAGGCCTAAGGAGCCCAGGTGACTCACCTGTACGGTGGCACTAGGAAGATAGACCAGGGAGGGTCAAGCCCTTCTCCCCTTGGAGAATTCTGAGCTGATGAGTCTTGACGCACGTGTCTCTCTGGTGGCTAACAGGGGTGTCCATCAGCGGTGCTTCTGTCTGGGGCTCGGAAGTATGGCGGGAGGTGGGGGCTGGATCCGACAAGCTCCATGGGGGCTGGACCACCCTGAGTTGGTGTACTTTAAGAGCAGAGACCAGGAAGACCTGAGCTTCTCTCAGAATATTCTTTTGAGTTAATGGAATCACCGTTTATGTGGCTGCCCAATTTAGAACCTGGGAAGTTACTCAAGACTCTTTCTTGTGCTCTCCTTCTGAGGCAGCGATGGTGTTCTGGGCTTTCTTTCCTCATGGACACACTGCCAGATACATTTCCCACACTTCCTTGCAGCTAGGTGTGGTCATGTGTCTGAGTCCTGGCCAGTGAGATATGGTCAGACATGATGTCACCACTTCCTGTCCTACTGCTTGAAATCCCCTGCACTGGAGTCCTCTCTCATTATTCTCATTCACACCTGGAATGGAATGTCTCTGAGGGTATTGGGAAGAGCAGAGTCTTAAAAAGGAGCCTGAATCCCGAGTGACTACATGGAATATAGTAACCAACTAGATTTTACATAAACGAGAAATAAATTTAAGCCACTGAGACTGAGACTGAGGTGTTTATTGGTCACCACAGCTAGTGTGACGATAACTAATGCTTTCCAAAGATAATTTGCTCTCAAGGCTTGAATTAAAGTAGACCATTATTTTTTCATCTGAAAAATACTGTTAGTGTATATCATGAGGATTAAATGAGGACTTCACTGGCCCTTAGTAGGTGCTCAGTAAATATTAGGATTACTGTGACAACTTCTCCTGGTGGCAAGGGAGTATCCAGTTGAGTGGAGGCCATGCGGAGTCATGTGCACACTAATGGGCCTCCTCTCTCACCTCCTGCTGCCTCCGGAACCTCTCTGCCAAGATAGGGAGCTAGACCCAGTCTCTCTGGTGTACAAGAGTTACTCTTTCTGTATTTGGATGGTGTTGTTTTTGTGTTTTAATATGGAAAACCTTGCCTGTATGGTTCTTTTGAGATCATTTTAGGGTTTTTGTTCAGGATAGGAGCTGAGGAACGCCTTGGAGAAAACAGGCCACAGGGTAAACAGTGCCAGGAAGAACTCACTGACACGGCGTAGACACCTTGATTGGGGAAGAGGATGCCGAGCCCCAGGACGCAGCCCAACTGAATCCCAGGACCCGGGGCTCAAGTAGTAAAAGCTGGCAGCACTACTTCACTTATGCTCTTAAAACATAAGCAACACTGCTTTGCTCCCTAGAATCCGGCACAACTCCAAGGAGCACAAACCAGTCCCAGCATGCCCTCCATTCCACTTTGCAGAAAACCCAACCAGGCCAGTGTATTAGTCTCCTGTTGCTGCTATAACAAATGTGGCTTCAAACAACATGAATTTATTCTCTAACAGTTCTGGAGGTCAGAGGTCCAAATATGTCCTGTGAGGCTGGCATCGAGGTATTGGCTGGGCTGACTCTTGGAAGTCAAAAGTCAAAGTCTTGGAATCTTTTTAATTTCCTGGCCTCTTCCAGCATGGAGAGGTTGCCCACGTCTGTTGGTTCGTGGCCACACGGCTCCAGTCTCTGCATCTCTTTCATCGCCTTCTCTCTACTCTCACCTCCAGCTTCTTTCTGAAAAGGACCTGTGATTCTAGCAGGCCCAGCAGGAGAGTCCAGGGGATTTCTACAACTCAGAGTCTTAACGTAGCCACAACCGCACACCACCATGTAAGGTCATGCCCACAGGTTCCTGGGGTCATGGTGAGGACCGGTTGGGGTCATGTATTCAGGCTTGCATGGCAAGATGGAAATCCAGCCTGGGCGACTTGCAGAGCAGGTGTGAGGTCCTCTTCAGGGATTCCAGAGGAGGCTGTGGCCTGGGAGGCAAGCAGGGGAGAGAGGAATTGCGGGAACCAGAGGGACAAACAAGAAGTCTACCCGGGGACCAGCCCATGCCTGTGAGCTGGTGGCTCAGCCTGTGCACCTGCTGTCAGCTACATGGTACAGGTGAGTTTCCAGCCTTAGAGTATAGAAGGGGCACGAGGGAGGCAGGGAGCCCTCTGTGCGTGCCACATGTGCAGGGGGCAGGTGGTCCCCTGAGCAAGGCCCACTGAGCTGCCTCCGTCACCACCAGAACTGCTCCAGTCTCAGGTCCCTGGAGCCCAGCACAAGCCATAGAACCAGCTACTTAGAGCAAGTGGTCCCACTCTCTCCTCTTCCTGGAGAGAAGGTAAGTGGATTTCTGCAGTGATGGAGATGACCTCTGTTGGTGTCGTCCCAGGAATGGGGCCACTACCTTGAGGGACACGCAGGTTTTCTCACATCTCATTGGATGTGACTCCGTGGCCTGATGGGGCGCTTGGTTTGTAAGTGGGGTGAGGACTGCCAGGGGCCTGCGGTACAGAGACAGCGGCCGCCTGCACTCCCGGGGTGAGGTCAAGCCTCCACCTCAGGGACACAGGGCTTTTTTTGGACATCAGGACAGCATAGGAATCTGACCCTGGAGACGCCAAATGCATTTAGCAGCTGCTAATGGCTGTGCCATGAGCTCATTTCTCGTCCACCTAGCCCGCGTTTTCGCTGCTTCTGTTGAGAGCTCCTGATTCTATCTTGGGGACCCTTCCTGCCCGCACTCTGAGGGCACAGAGTTTTCCGGGACTGTCAGCCCCCTGAGAGGAATCTGCCTGGGCTAGGGAGTGCATTTGTCCCCTCCTCGGGCCCCCGTCCAGTGAGTGGCTCAAGGATCATCATGAATCTCCAGCCGAGGCCGTCAAATTGGATCACAGCAAAGTCAGAGGATATCAGGGTCCGGGGCCCTGGAGGGAGCATGTGCACACTTCCTGTTGGCATTGGAAATGGGCAGCGCTGTGGTTTGAATGTGCCCTTCAAAGTTCCCCTGTCAGAATCTTCATCCCCTAGGTGAGAGTGAAAGTCGGTTAGGTCGTGAGGACTTCGCCCTCCTGAGTGGCTTCTCGCGTCAGGGTGGTGGGCGGTGGAGGGATCGGGTCCTGAAGGAAGGACAGCCCTGGCCACCTGCTTCACGGTGAGGGGCCCACCCATGCTCCAGCCCTCTGCCCCCACCTTCTGCCTTGAAGGGCACAGCAGGAGGGCCCTCGCTGGGGGCCACCCTCAACCTTGGACTTCCAGCCTTCTTCCTGAAAGTTAGAAACCTCTGCTCCTTTGAAATCACCAGTCTCCGGCACACTGCCCCCCCCAACTCCTTTGGGGCAGTTCCTGCTCCTAGCTGGGTTAGTGACCCCATTAGCCTCTCTACCTGAGGCTGCTGTCCCCTCCCTAAGCCCTCCTTTCTGTCCCCAGTTCCTCTAATGCAGAACGTGGGGAAGACTCGTGTGTCCTGAAGGTTTGGACTGAGGGCTGTGTCACAGAGGGCTTAGAGCTCAGAGCAGGGATGAACACCCGTCACTGCTGGTCCAAGGGTGCAAACTCTGAACGCATTCTGGAGATCTGAGGGTCGCAGGAGAGCCGCAGTCGAACACGCTGCACTGTGTACGGAAGTGTGCAGACAGTGGCCCCAAAGTGTCCACACATGACCAGGGAGCCATGGGCCTGTCGATTGCTTGATGATAGTACCCACTGCAAAATTTACACAGGGGTGGGAAGTTAAGTGAAGACTCCAGGGTAGGAGGGGCCACAGAGAGAGGAGTCAAGGTCAAGGAGGGGACGGTCCCAGGAGAGGAGGCGGCTGGGTTCTGCTGCAGAGAAAACCAAGCGGATCCCACACAAATTAGGTTGGGAGGGGGCTGGCTGGAAAGGCCAAGGCCCGGTTACTTATTTTTTAAGTGTCGGTTCCCGAGCAGAGACAGGCTTCACCCCGTGGACAAGCTATCAAGAGGAAAGGCCCGAGCCAGGCTGTCGAGGGCCCAGGACAGAGACCGCGCTTCCAGGACGGGTGGGGGGCGGCTACGCACTGACCCGGCTGCCCACTGTCCTGGAAAAATGAAGGACCGTAAAACCCCCAGCCGGCCCTTAAAAGCCGTGGCAGAACTGGAATCTGTTGAGAGCAGGGGCCTTCAGAGTCAGCCGTGCGGACCTGCAGTCCCGGCCGGCCACGGGGACGGTCAACCGCCAGGGCACTGTCGCGAGACGTTCAGAGTAACATGAGTATCGGAAACATCCATGCGGCAAACACGGGGAGGGCAAGCTCCGGGAGCCCGGCTGGCCCAGCAGCGCCCTGGCCGGAGTGGGGGGCCTGCTTGCGGAGCCGGAATCGGTGAAATGAGATCAAAACCGGGGCGCGAATCCAGGTGGGCGCCCACCTCCTGTCTGATGGGGCACGAGTCCATTTACCTCTTTGAACTTGATTTTCATGCCGGCAGAGCACGGGGCAGTTAACACCGCACCCGGGTCTGCAGGCTCAAGTACGACCAAGCGCCCGGATGGCACTCAGCGTCCTGGCCACTGTCCCTGGGAGCAAAGGGACATGCCTGAGGGGTGTTCACTCTGGTAAACGGAATCCGACGTCCAGCTGCCTGGAGACCAGGCCACCTCCGTCCAGCCTTCCCAGCAGTCCCACCTCGGAGCTGGTGTGGCACTGAGGTGTGAGTGGCCAGGCCCTCAGCTGGGCAGGGTCCCACACCCCTCCCATGCCTTCTACATGACCACTCCCTCCGCTGATCCCCCGGGGACAGGTCATGGCTCCAGCACCCACCAAAGACCCTGATGTAAGGGAGAAGGGCCACGTGCAAACGCCCGCAGGCCTGGGCCTCCACACTGCTCTGCAAGCTCAGGCTCGGGCTTCTCTTCTGTGCAAGAGACCCTACTTCTATCTTTGCAAAGTCCACTTTGCTCTCCTGCCACAGCAGCTCACTGCACGAGACCCTCACTGGCTGACCGTCCCAGGCACGTTCCCTGTCCCGGCCCCGGGCGTCCTCTGAATCCCCACCCCAGCTCCAGCCCCACCTCCAGCCTTTGTAGGCCTGGCATAGTTGATGGACCTAAGACGGAGCAATCAAAACGCCATTTACTCCGTGACAGTGACTGATAGATTCCAGCCTTGGCTGCGCATGCATCCTAAGATTTCCAACCAGAGCAGACTTCAGGATTTCATTGAGAATGCTGGCTTAGTGAGGCTCACCTTTTTGTGCTGCCTTTAAACCTAGACTTGTGAGTCCTGGGAGCTGAAGTCAGTCATCTGTGACAGCAAGGGGACAGCCTGCAGAGGAAGAAGCAGTCCTGAAGAAAGCAAGGCAAATAAATGAGAGAAAAATCCATCCTGGTCACAGGATTTTTATCCCTGGATCCAGCCTTACCTGAAGCTGCCCAATTATTCAAGTTTTCTGAGCCTACAAATTCCTATTATTTGCTTAAATGTACCCAGGAAAGATTTTTGTGTTGCATCTAAAAGCTCCAACCGAGGATACAGAGAAAAGCGGAATAGTTATTGTTCTAGCAAGCTCAATCTAGGACTTCCGGAGAGGGGGCACCATGCCCAATTAGAACAACTCAGGGCTCCTGAGTCCTGTGGCAAAGCTGCTCGTGTCTGAGCCACAGCGTTTGGGTCCACTCACCTCCCCTGAGGCTGGATAAGGGCATGTGCCTCCCACCACCCCACATCCCAAAACACCAGCCGACCAGGCCTAAGGGCTTCAAGGTGGCCAGGGGACCATGTGGCCCAGAGACCAGATTCTGAGTGGGCTGGGGAGGAGGGGAGGGCACTGGGGAGGGGAATTGCCAGCACACACACAGGACCCCTGCCCCGTCCGTGTCCTGGGGACTCTCTCCCAGAGACCCCATGCTCAGCCTTTCCTGAAGCTGGCTCCTCCAACGCCCTGCTGGCTACCGGGTGATTCTTAGTACATTCTTAAAAATGGCTTTTAGAAATTTCTGGTTGCATGATTTTAAAAAGTTCTTTTTCGGATTAAAATAAGAATAGAGCCTTTTTTCCTAGAAGATGTGAGTCCAAAGAAAATACAAGGTGCTTGGTGGCAGACGAGGCGCGCCTTGGTGAGACTGGGATCAGGCGCACGCACCTCAAGGCTCTTGACCGCCTGGCCACTCGCTCTGTGACAGTGTCACTCCCGTTTCACAGAAGAGGAACACGCAGTCCCGTGGGGGACGAGAGCAGTGGACTTCACAGTCCTGACCTTCCTCTCGGCCCCGGGGCCTGGGGCCCGACCTCCAGTGCCGGCCTCCTGAGGAGTCCTGTCCTCGGCTCCCGCCCAGTCCAGTCAGCGGCCGCTCTCAGCAGGCCCAGCAGGAGGCCGTGGGTTCCGGCCTGCGTGGAGGTGAGAACCTGACCCAGGCAGACGCCGGACCTTCCCTGGGGCTGGGCAGCCTCTGTTTTGTTTCCCCCGAAGCCTGATGGTCCGCTGCCGGTGCTAATGCGCTGCTTTTTAAGACCGCAGGTGAGACTGCAGGTGAACTTCTCTTCCACGGCTTGGAAAGAAGACCCATATCTTACCGGAGGGGCCTGGGTTTGCTCTGGGCACCACACGCTGGGGAGAGGAAGGCTGGGCCGTTCTGCGGCAGGATGGCCACTCTGCTAAGACTCCACTCTTACTTTGGCCCCTTTCCTAAAACCCTTTCTCAGCAGGGCTTTCCTGGGTGGCTCCTCCCTCTGTGGCCTTTTCCGCGGGCACATCAGTTCTACGCACGTGAGGGCAAAGCCAACGTAATGATCAGAGTGGCCAAGGTGATAACGGGCGCTCCAGCTGTCCCCCTTTCCATGCACAGACGTGTAAGCACTAGACACAGCCCAGGCCCAAGGGGCGTTACTGAGCGTCCACGGTGCGCAGGGTCCCCAGACACAGTCGGGGCAGGACTTCAGGAAGAACAGGTGCTGGCCCGGCGGGTGCGCCACTTTCTGCCAAAGCCAGGGAAGTCTTCTCCGCGGAAGTGGCTCCAAGGAGTCCCTGGGCTGGGTGCTGCGGGACGGATGGGAGGGTGCCGTGTCCAGACCTGGAGGACACTTAGGCAAAACGCCCTGGAGGGAAGCCTGAGGTCGCAGGGCTAGCGAGGGGCGGAAGGGGCGGTTCCACGTTCGGTTGCCTCGGAAGCCCAGGCCGATGCCGAGGAGTTAATCTGCACGACTTGCAGAAGAACATCTGGAGATGAGAGATTCCCCCGCAGGCCCTGGGGCGTGCCGGGCGGAGCCTGCCTGCGGTGACCCCCACGGCCACCCTCCCTTCCTGTAGGGTAGGACCAAGCCTTCCTTGGTGCCGGGCTTGGAGACCGCGTTTCCCTGCGACCCAGGAAGCAGGCCTGGCGGGCACCTAAGTCTGGACAGTGGGTGTGAGCCCCAGGTAGCTTCCGGAAAATGCCTTTGAGATAAGGCCGGGCCATGTCACCTGTGCCCCTTTCCCTCGTCCGCACCGTCCTGCCGTCTGGACGAGAGTGTGATGGCCGGAGCTCCATCTTGGACACGAGGAAGAGCCCGATTCCCAGTGAGATTCCCAGGAGAAAGCCAGGCAGTCTGGCTCCGAGGCCAAGGGCCACCGCGGCACCCGGACTGGCTCGCTCTGCATCGGCCTCCCACGCGGGGAAACAGCAGTTGGTGAACGCCGGCCGCAGGGTGGGCGCATGGGAACACGCCACCTTCCTAGCCCCTCTGGCCGTGAACCCTAGACTCACCCTTGACCTCTCTCATTCTCTCATGTCCCACAACTTTCAAAATCTGTCCAGGATGCAGCTGCTGGGCTGGCTCCTGGGCCATCACGCAGCTGAGTCACCATCCGCCCACCAGGGGAGCCTCCTGGGGCTTCCTGCTGCCACCACTGCCCCCTGCAGGCCGTCTTCATCACAGCAGCCAATGTGGTTCTCCAAAGCAGCTGGCTGTGTCTCCTCTGCGGACAACCCTGTTTCCACCCACCCCAGTGGGACGAGCCAGAGGCCTGAAGAGGGTCTGTAGGGCCGCGCTGGGTCATTTGCCGTCCTTTCCCTCGTGACCCCTCATCTCAACCACTCCTCTCCATGGCTCTGCGGCTGCCATTCTGGGCTCCTTGCTGTCACTCCAATGTAGCAGGCACTGCCTGCCTCAGGACATTTGCATGGCCTCTTGCCCCTCTGAGGTGTGCCCGTCTCCCAGAGACGCCGGTGGCCAAGTTCCTCATCTCCATCAACCCTGCACAGACAATCCTACCACCCTGGCATTAGCCACCCACTCCCTCTCTGACCTCTGAGTGTCACCTGGCCACAGTTTTCCCTGAGCACCCCAACATGCTGAATCATGTGCTTAGCTGTGGTGCTGATTACCCACAGCCTGTCTCTCCTCCCCCGAACGGAAGATCCACAAAGTCAGGGATCTTTGTCAGTTTTGTTGCCAATGTATTTCAAGCACCTGGAATAGGGTACCACATGTATTAGATGCTAAAATATATGTGTCAATGAATTTGGTTCAAGACTCTATTTTTCAAAGTTTTAAAAGAAGATGGCATATTTCTAATGTATGCAAATAAGGAGTGTCAACTCCTGTACATCATCATCCAGTTTTGACACTTGTCCACTGTGTACGAGCTTGCACCCTGTGCAACTGTCCACCTGTAGCCCAGATGACTTTGCAAGCAATGCTCTGGGTCCTGGGGAAGGACCCCGCACACCCTGATGTCTTCTGCCAACGCACACTGAAGACGTGGTCACCATCTCTGTGCTGACCCCCAAGCTCCACACTGAGCTGTCCCTCTCCTGTCCTTTCCTCTGTCTGCAGGTCAACCCGCAGCCCCCAGAGCAAGCCCCGCCTGTAACCCATCACAACAGCATCACCCATCACAGCCTGAAATAATCACTAAGGATGCCTTGCTGTCATTACAGGTGATCACCGTTTATACTTCCAAATTACCTTAACAATGGGTTTTCTTGAATTTATTTTACTTTTGAATTGGGATCCAAAAAACGCCCAGCTCTGCACGTCCTTGCTCCATTATCCGGCTCTTCGCTGTGGAAGGTGCCGGCCCTGCATCCTCCAGACCCCGCTGTCTGGACTTGGCCTTGGCATTCCTCTGTGGCAGCGGGCACGTTACCTCGTCTTTGCCTTCTCTAAGGCAGTAGGTGGCCAGCTCTGGAAGCTCCCCAGACCCAGGCCGATCCCCGCGCCTGCTGCACCCGCCGTCCTGGGAGCAGGAAGCAGCTCACACAGTGAACTGTCTCTCTTTGCCACGAGCTCCCGGCTTTGCCCGCTCAGGCCAACATCCATCCTCTCCTGAGGGCTGTGAAGTGGTCGCTGTCCAGTTACCACTCCCTACGTTGCTGAGAGGCAGAGATGATCTTTTCCGGCACCAGCTCTTTGGTCACTTGAGATGCAGAACAGGTGTGCGTCGCTTGAGGACAGGGATGTGTTGATGAGACACACGGCTAGGGGCTTCGTCGTTGGGCAGACATCATAGGGGAGAACTTTTCAGGATTTTTTCTTGTTTCCATTCATATCCAATCCCTTAGAGAGGACACCACCTCAGACCCTTTGAGGAAAGCAGGAGGAGAAGGGGATAGGATCAGGCTGTGTTTCACAGGTGGACCTCAGTGTGAAGTCTGGGGAGGCCAGGACAGGAGGCACTGGATCTACTTTGTCAGTCCCTGATTGGTAGAAGTCAGTCAGATTTCTGTTGCTATGACAAAATACCTGAGATAATCAACTTAAAAAGATGAGAGGTTTATTTTTGCTCATGGTTTCAGAGGTTTCAATTCATGGTCATTTGGCCCATTGTTTTGGGCTTGTGATGAGGCAGGAGATCATGGCGTGAGTGCACGGAGGAGGCGGCCTGTCCACCCCACCTCATGGCCTGGGTGAAGAGAGAGAGGGAGGAGGGGCCGAGAGCACAATGTTCCCTTTGAGGTCATATCCCCAGTGACCTCACTTCCTTCCACCAGGCCCATCCCCTAAAGCTCCACCCCCTCCCAATAGCACCACATGCTGGGGACCAAGACCTCAACACAAGGGCCCTTGGAGGACACGTCTCTAAACCATAGCAATCAGGGATGTGGACGGCTCTTCCTCAGAGTGCAAAGCACTGCCTGGCCCAGGGCGGGTGCCTTCTGTTGGCAAGTGGGGGTTAGATGGATAGATGGTGGATGGGGGTGAGGAGTGAAAGGATGGATGGATGGATGGATGGATGGATGGATGGATGAATGGATGGGTGGACTGATGAATGGATTGATGGTTGGGTGGGTGGATGAGTAGGTGAATAGTTGAATGGATGGTTGGATGGATGGATGGATGGATGGATAGATGGATGGATGAATAAATGGATGGATGGATTGATGAATGGATTGATGGACAGGTGGATGAGTAGGTGGATAGTTGAATGAATGGATGGTTGAATGGATGGTTGGATGGATGCATGCATGAATGGATGAATAGATGGGCTGATGGATAGAAAGATGGATTGGTGAATGGGTTGATGTATGGGTAGGTGAGTAGGTGGGCGAACGGGTGAATGGATGAATGGATATAATGGAGGGGGGGTCATTGTCACATACAAGGTAGTTATAATAAAAAGATTGCCCAGGAAAAGAACATATAGAAAAGTTCTTATCATCCCAATTAAACTCTAGTTCTCTTTATAGCTTAGCAGAATGATGGCAATAACCTTTTGGTTTAGGATTTTTCTACTTAGAAACTCAGTATATTTTACTTCATTTTATTTTTCATTTGGAGGGAAAACGTTCACTGTATGTCCTTTTAAAGGTTGTTTAAATCCCCAAGGCCGTGAGGGCCACCTCAGCCGGCACAGTGGCTTCTGCTCCTGGCTGCAGGCCCTTCTTTGGGCTTGGGTCTCTGAAACAGAGGACAGACCCTGGCTGTCACCCCTCCAGGCTAAACAGTCCCAGGCAACAGCTCTGGTGAACCCTCGGCAGATTTGCAGACAACCTGATCTGGAGAGAGGCAGAAAGAGAGATTTAGGCTCAAATGGTGACAAGAGGTGACATTATCCCAGCTGGCTCTCTGTCCAATGAAAGCCCGGCCCCACTGAATCCCAAGGGACAGGCTTCCTCGGCACGCCGGTGCCTGCTGGCCCTCGCGTTCCTACCCCTGCGAGTGCCGCTTCCCTGCTTTGGAAGCCGTGGGGCCCTTGGACGTGACTGGCTGCCCTCAGACTCGCCTCGGCGCAGCACTGTGCTCCCAGAGCCCTCGCCCTGTTCCAGAGCGTGAGGAAACGCCCCCGCCTTGTAGGTCTTGGAGAAGATCCGCTAAGAAGCGCAGCCGAGCACCTACTTAGTCAACGTACAGCAGATCTTGGAGCCATCGTCACCAGTCCTAAGTCGTGAGTTGCGCTGGGGTGACCGGGCAGCCCCCCGGGGACTCTGATTGCATTTCAGGGGGTGTTTGGAGTCACAGGGTGACATTTTCCTGGAAGTTTGTTTCCTGTTTGGCGTCTGTTGAGGGACATTTCCAATGAGGAGGATGTGCCTTACCACACCTGGTGCGCGCATTTGGGGCTCACTTCAAACCCCTACCTGGGTTTCCCCGAGGCTTCCCGTATACAGCAGGCCACTGAACCCGCGTCCCCAGCCTGCTGGAACTGCCATGTGTTCTGACTCCTGTCCGCTGAGTGAGAAGAAGAGCTCTCTAGCAACTGGGCTCCGTGGATGGACAGGGAGCCTGCTCTACAGAGAGCAGGGTCTCCGAAGCCGACATCGTGAGGCAGGGCCGGAAGCCAGGCCTTTCTCCCATGCTCTTTCCCCTCACCCCATGGCGCGGGAGCCGAGAAGGACAGTGCAACGTCGGAGCAGCCCTAGCAACACAAGGCCACCATCACCGAACCCCAGGACGCAGCATCGGACACACTGTGGTCTCAGCCTCTCTGCATCTTGGCCTCCTTGGCACCCACTGTGGGCATGCATGGACTAGCACTGAGGCTGCCAGGTGGCCGTCTAGCAGGGGAGAGGACCCTACTCGGGAGGGGGGAGACGGGCAGTCGAACTGAGTTGGCCCCACGGATGGACTCTTCCGAGGCCTGGTGGTCCCACACAGCCTTCCTGAACGTTCCAAGAGACCAATGTCTCAGTCCATTTTCTGTTGCTGAGACAGAATTACCCAGATGGTGAGGTTTATTTAAAAAAAAAAAAAGAGAGAGATTGATTTTGGCTCACAGTTCTGGAGGCCAGGAAGTCCAAGATTGGGCAGCTGCTGCTTCAGGGGAGGGGAGGGGAGGGGAGGAGGGGAAGGGCCGGCAGATGCCCCGGACAGAGAGGCAAGGGCTGGGTGCACTTAATGACAACACGCTCCTGTCCTACAAGAGCCAGAGCTCACGCCTGAGAGAAAGGCAGGATCCATTCACAGGACCCCGGGCTCCACCCCAGCTCTGTCTCATTGCAGAACGAAGGTTCGCATATGTGAGCTTCAGAGGGAGCAGGCTTGGACCGCAGAGCTAGGTGACCCGCCTGCTCCCTTGGGCAGCTGTGGCATGGGGAGAGAGACGCTGATCCCTCCTCGCCCACCTTCCTGCATCCAGTCCTCATTTTCTTCTTGGGTGGGGGGCAGATTGCCACCATGTCCCTAAAATGTCAGCAAGCAGCCCCCCTCAGGCTGTCTCCAGGGCCCATTCACTCTCACACGCCGAGGCCTTCTTATCCAACTGCACGACCCCAGGCTGGTTCAAGTCTCCTGCTGACCATGGTCAATGGTTTCCGCTTCTGTGAGCTCTGAATATAGTGGCCTGCCTGAAATGTGGTGGCGGTCTGGGAGTTGGGGCCGCATCCTGTCCTCCTTTGGTCACTTCCTAGCTGTGTGACTCTGCACCAGTCATTTCTGTCCACTTCGGTTTCCTCCACTGTGTGGCTGTGTCAGCATCATGTGTAGAAAGTGCCCTGCTTCGGAGTTTGACAGAGAGAGGAGCCGACCCCGACCTGGAACCTTTCTGGCTGTGTGCCTTTGAGTGTGTTGCTTGGCTTCTCTGAGCCTCCATTTCCTCATGTACAGAAAATAGGCCAGTGCCTGCCTCTGAGGCTGCTGGGAAAGTAGAGGAAACAATGCCAGACAAACAGCACACGCCAGTCCGCGGAGGAGACACACAGGGATGGGGGACCTGGGTCTCCAAACTCGTCATCAATGATTCGCCAATTTTTTTCCCACCACTTAGTTTGGAAGATTCTGCTTGCAAAATAAAATTGCTCAGCAGGACTTATTCAATTTTTAAACGAGATGCTCTTCGGAGCTTTCTTTAGCACGAGGCAACCTGCATGATGGCACAGAGACCAGAGGGCCACAGCAAGGGGACCTTCCTCCTCCACCCCTTCCTCTCCCAGAGGTGGCCGAGCCCTGTGTGCTGGGCATTTGCAGGACCCTGAAGATCCGGGACGAGCAAATGCAGAAGTGGTCCTGGCTGCCGTGGGCTGCCACCAAGCGCAATCAGACGCCCATCAAATAATATGCACATCCGACTGCGGCAGGGCCGCTCAGGCGTGGCCGCAGAATCAAGAGGCACGGAAGCCACAGCCCTGAGAGAGATCCAGGGTAGCAGGGCTGGAGCAGAGCTCTGAGGGGTGAGGGAGAGGCAACTGGACAACGAAGGGAGGGAGAAGTTTTCCGGAAAAAGGGAACGTGAACGAGGCCCTGTGCTGGGAGAGGGAAGCCAGAGGGACCGAACCTAGGGAGCCAGGGGCCATGGGGGGGCCAGGAGGCCACGCCTCGATCGGCCTCAGGTCGTGTTAAGGCCCGTGCTGTCCATCATAAGTGTGAGGACATTACGGCGACAGGCAGAGGAATGGCGTGGTCCGACCTGCGGTGTGAAGAGTTGACTTCAGCTGCAGTGTGGGGGTCGAGGGGTGGAGGAGGGGGAGAAAGCAGGAAGCCGGGGAGAAACGTGGCCGGAGTAGTGATCAGAGGACCTGGCGGTGAGTGAGTGCTCAGCAAAGACAGTGAGGAGCGGGGACGGGAGGCCGGCCTGGGTTCCCAAGGAGGGGCAGGGGCAGGGCACCGTCAAGCAGGATTGTGGGGATCCGCTGCCGAGGCCCAGCGGGGGATGCCCTGGGGGAGGGGAGGGGCCGAGGGTTGCCCTGCACTCTGGGCACAGAGCTCGAGATGCTGAGGGTTCCCAAAGGGGCCGTGGCTGGACAAACCCCATTCAGGTCTGGAATCTGAAGTCCGTCTCTGCTTGATGGGCTGGAGGGAGGAGACCACAGCCTGACATTTCGGGGGGCACTTGGTAAGCGGGGAAGCCCAGGAAACTGTGGGAGGTGTTCTCAAGCAGGCTCTGTTCCACCCGCCTCACCCGCCACTTCAAGAACCCGGCAGCTCTCCGAAGGCCAGGCCAGAAGCCAGTAGCCTAACTGGTGGTCCAAGGTACTTGGACCATGGAATCTTTTATTCCTACGAATAAGCTCAAAAAATAATAAAATCCATAAGGTCAAAACGAGCAAGCCTGGTGAAGGCAGAGCTGGGAGGAAGGGGGTCCCACTCACGAGGCTCCCCACCACCCCGGGGGGCCCAGGAGACGGCGTGCAGCCTGCGGCCTGCTGACTGTGTCGCCTCCACTGGGGGAAGCCCACGTCTCCCAGAGGCTCCGGTGGGGTGCCGAGCAGCCCGACAGTCCCACCCTGGCTCAGGAGGAACCTGGGACCTCGGCAGAACTCCAGCCCTCCTGGCACACGTCAATGCTCTCTGAACCTCAAGGACATCAGAGATTTCCAGCTGACAAAGCCCCAGACCAGCCGGCTTATCAGAGGACGTGGTTCGGAAACCCAGCTTTTGCAGATTGAGTGTCCCCCGTGGCTCCCTGGCTCAGGAAACACGCTTGACCGCCAGCGGAACAAAGGACAGGTGTTGGGTGCTGCTCCGTGGCACTGGTTCCACAGGACCCGAGACGGGGAGGACACCAGGGGAAGAGCATGGGCCTGGAAAGAGGAGGGAAGGGCGGCGCGGGGGCCTTGCTGGTGCTGCCTCCTCCATCGGCTGCAGTAATCGCCCATCCGTCCGGGGCTGGGAAACGGTAATTGAAGCACGTGGCACCTATTAGGACCTCTCTGCGCTGTGTAACTGCGGGTCGCATCTGCACAAACGACTGCTTACTTATGCAAACGGCAATGTCAGTGCTGGGCGGGGAGGTGCTGCTAGGCAGGCCTTTCCTTAGGAGAGGCTGTGTTCAACCCCTCCACATGCCGAAAAGCCCAGGAACCACCGACACAGGTACATGAAAGACAGAGCAGCCAGCGAAAAGGAAGAGGGAGGTTGTACGGGATGCACGTGAGGGTTGCTGCTTTTCCAAACGGGACAGATGAGCATGGCTTGGGTTGGTCAAGAGTGGGGCAGAGTCCCCTGGAGTGACAGAGCTCGGAGTGAAGATCACTGGCAGATGGGGGTCCAAATTATGGGAAAGGCCAGACAAGATGCCCCAGTGCAATCTGTGGCACAGAAACAGCATTAATAGTGATGTACACATGGCGACATCAGTATTTGTAGCCCAGATATAAGACAGCGCTCCCTGTGGCTCAGGCCCCCAAACCCCAGTGTAGTGAGAACCAACAGCCTCTTCTGATTTGGGGGCAGTCGCTCTGACATCTTCAGTAGGCACGATCTGTTAGGGTTTGTGCTCTAACTTCCGAGAGTGAAATTCACTTTCCCTTTGGGCCCCCAAATAAGCTCTGACACCTGATTCTACCAGTTTTATGATTTTTAAAAACTGCAGCGGAGCGGGATTCAGGGAGTGTGTGGTGGGAGTTTTGACCCGTGTGCCTGGTTTTCTGCCATCGCCAGGATCCGGGGGTTTCCATCTCATTTCACCACTCTGCTCCACCAAGGGACAAGTAATTCCCTCTATTCTTTAAAAACTCAGTACACACTTAATGCTTCACATTTCCTGCTCTGATGCAAACACTTATCAAACTATTTTTTCCCACTGAAACAACCATCACTCCCTAGGAGAAATTGGTGAGTCCACTTTTCTCCAACTGGTTACCTAAAAATGGATTCCAATGCAAAAACAAACAGAAGATTTCTGTACATGATCCTCAGTTCCCCCGTCTCTTGCGCAAGGAGAAGTGGGTCTGCTTAAGCAGTATGATGCTCTTGGGCAGAGGGGCCTCACAATACTCTGGGCTCCAACTTAAATTGCCTTGAGCAGTGAAGGAACTTGTCACCTCACGTAGTGAGAACCCTGGAAATGAGGAGACAGGCCACTCCGTTACCTTTTTAAAGGCCTCCTCTTTACATTTTCCCTCTGCTGTTTTCAGCAGGGCGACTTTGTTCTCACTTGGCTGACTGGACCCACCTTGGTGGCCAAGACTGACCGGAACCCCATCTCTGCAGCTTGTGGAATGTCCTGCCCCCACAGCCCTAGACCTTAAAAGGAAGGGGCTCTCTGCAGCAGGTGGGGTTTCCAAGGAGAAGGGGAAAGGGGAGGACGTAATCCTGGCGTAGACAAGCGCTTCCACCTGCCCCAGGCTGGGATCTCAGTGGAAGACGGATGAAGTCACATGGCGTGGGCAGCCTGGGCCGGGGGTCCTGGCCGCTGCAGCGGGGTCCTGCACAGGCGCACGTGGCTATGGGGAGCCGCAGTTCTCTCTCTGGACCGGGTGCTGAGGTGGAGCGCGGCGCTTCTCCCACCCTGTCTGCCAGACGCGTGCGCACTGGCCGGACCTCGTTCTCCCGTCGTCAAGGACCACCCGCCTCCCGGGCCTGCCCGCCCTTGGGTGCGAGCTCCTGTGGACCCCATGCAGCCGTGGGTCCAACGGCGGCACATGCGCGCCTTGACATGGTGGGCATGCCAGGATGGAGTGCGGAGGAGAAGCCGGGAGCCACTGGAAAGGACCCCTCCCCTAAGGAAAAGACCACCTGTGAGCGGGAAACTGCGAGTGCTTTTTATTGTGGCCTTCAGTCTGTTTTGTGCTGCTGTAAGAGAATGCCTGACATCAGGCGATTCATGAGGAACAGAGACTCGTTTCTTATAGTTTGGAGCCTAGAAGTCCAAGGTTGAGGGGCTGGCGTGTGGCGGGTGCCTTCTGGGTGTGTCCCCTCATGGTGCAGGAAGTGGGGCTGGAGGGCACACAGAACAAGAGCCTGTCACCCTGTCACCACCGGCTCAGGCCTGAGTGCCCGCACTAGGCCCTGTGTTCCATCATGCATGTGCTGGGCTTGCTTCCAACACACTGTTTCGGGTGGCCGGGTAAGTCAGCTGTCACTGTGGCAAAATGCCTGAAGAAAATCAATGCATATGAGGGAGGTTTTATTCTGGCTTGTGGTTTCAGAGGCTTCAGCGCAGGGTTGCTGGGTCCTTTTGCCTTTGGCCTCAGGCAGCACTGATCATTTCAGGGGAAAGAACTCACAGCCTCCAGGTGGCCCGGAAGCAGAGAGAGGAGGGTGCAGGGCCCCAGCAGCTCCTCGAGGGACCTCCCTCCACCTAACCTCCCACCAGGCCACGCCTCTTCAAGTGCCCACATCTCCCACAGTGCCACAGGCTGGGGACCGAGTCTCCGGCACATGGCCTTCGGGGGCCCTTAAGATCCAGACATGACAGGGACACATTCAAACCGTAGCAATGGCGAAGGGAACGTCACCTTTGTGGAGAAGGACGTGCTGAACTTAAGGAGCTCGAGATGGGAGGAAGTCTAGCATCATCAGGTGTCCTCACTCAGCTTCAAAGCTCCCGCACCTGGTGACCGGTTCCTGCCTGAGGCACTGCTGTGGGGTGAAGTGTCCCCCAAAGTCCATGGGAAGTTAGCCCCACTGCCCAGAACCCTAGGTGGGACGGCTCAGCGCTTGTGAATAGGTCAACACCACTGCTGAGGCGAGCAGTCAAGAGAGCCGGCTGGTTAGAAAAGCCAGCCCGGCCTCTCCTGCTTTCTCTCTGTGGACGGATGATACAGCAAGAAGACGCTGGCCAGGCTCCAGCTCTGGTAGGCTTCCTAGGGAGACAGAACCAAGAGGAAGAACACACGCACACGCACACATGCACACACACACACATGCACACACGCACATATGCACACACGCACATATGCACACACACGGGCACACACGCACACATGCACATACGCACACATGCACGCACACATGCACGCACACACGCACACACACACACATGCACACACGCACATATGCACACACACGGGCACACACACACATGCACATACGCACACATGCACGCACACACATGTGCACACACACTCACACATGCACACACGCACACACACGCATGCACACATGCACATACGCACACATGCACGCACACACACGCGCACACACACGCACACACACGCACGCACGCACATGCTTGTCTCACAATAGGAGTTTGTGAGACAGCTCACGTGATCTGAGGCCGGCGAGCCCCCCGTGCCTTCTGCAGCCTGGAGATCCTGGGGCACCAGTAGCTGCACAGTCCAAGAAGCCTCACCACAAGAGGGACCGATGAGCAGCTCCAGGCTGAGGCTGGGGTCCAGGAAGCTCCCTGGAGAGCCACTGGTGCGCATCCTTGTTTAAAGGCTGAAGAAGCTGGGGTCCGGGGACAGTGGACATCCATGGGCAGAGGCGCCTGCTCAGGACAAACCCAGCTTCCACTGGCAGGCCAGCTTCCTCCTGTGTTCTCCAGACTTCGGCCCACTGGACGCTGCTGCCCAGGCAGGGCAGGTGTGTCCCGGAGGCTGAGCCCCTGAAACACCCTCACAGACACACCACAACTATGCTTTCCTAACGCCCTGGGTCCCATCCGGTCCAGGTGTCAATCAAGATGAACAAGGCCCCTGGAGCTGGGCCTGCCGGCTTCCCCAGCTGTAGACACGAGTCTGCTCTTTATCAAATACTCAGAGTCAGGTATTCTACCTGAGAAGCAGAAAGTGGTCCAGGACAGGTGCATCTGCTTTCAAAGGAGGCCAGGGAGGCACGGAGGCCCACATGCAGCCATCAACCGCCAACCGGCATCTGGGTCATGACCAACCCCAGAAGTCAGGGAGACTTCCTGTCCAGGGCCCTTTCTAGAGTCCACGTGGCTTCCCCCATGAACCTCCTGGCAGCAGACAGAGAGGCCATCCAGACGGTAACCTGTGACACAGGACATTTTGTGTGGGAAGCGTCCTCTCTGAGACCACATTGCTCCTGGTTTCCCCGGCTTAATCCTCTCCGCAGACCCGGCCCAGTGAGAAACAGCAGAAGCTGTGAGGCAGCTTTGGCGACTTGTCTCTCTCCCATCACGAGGTCAAGGGCCATGTGGAAGCCCATGACCTGCCCAGCCTCCTCCCTGCTCTTGACCTCCTGGGAGACACATTTTCTCTGGCTCTTATTTTTAATTTATAGCCTCTACATTCTTGAAAGCACTCTTGTAAGTTGCCTCTATTCCTTTGAGAATTGAAACAGGGCATAAGGAAATAAAATATATTTTTCTTTCAGAAAAAAAAAATTTATTTATGGAAAATAAAAGTCCATTTTTTGTGTGTTTATTTTGTTTTGTGATAGACGCAGAAGGTAAAGGAGGATTAGCCAATTTCATAGACTTGGTGGCGCCCTGGGGGACACAGGACGCACCTGTTGTAGAGTAAATTTCTGTACTTGGAATAACTCTGCTGATGTTGCTGTTTTCATTTTTTTTTTTTTTTTTTTAATTTTCGTACTGGGGATTAAACCCAGGGGCACTTTATCACTGAGCTACATCCCCAGCCCTTTTTATTATTTATTTTTGAGACAGGGTCTCACAAAGCTACTAGGTCTCCTTAAGTTGCAGAGGCTGGCCTTGAACTTGCGATCCTCTGCCTCCGTCTTCATGATCACGTTTACATGTTTTTACATATTGTTATTCCTGGGAGGAGGGAAGAGCCAGATGTGAATGCTCTTGTTCCTTTTGTTCAAGACTGGTTTCACTTGCGGAGAGATTTACTGAAAGTAAGGCCATCTTCCCAAGGTGTCCTGCTGGGTGCACTCTGACAACAGCGTACCCCGTGACCACCGTGGTGCAGCTGTACACTTAGCTGCCGTGTGTCAGAGGCAAACCCTCCTCCCTAAGGGGCCGGCAGCGCCATTTTGCATCCTCCCGGGGTGATGACAAGAGTCCTAGTTGCCTCATTGCATTGGCCTCAGTGTGCATGGTGTCCGCTTTGCCATTGACTGTGGCTTTAGCTTGGATTCACTAATGGCTAACGAGTGAGCATTTCTTCATGTGATTATTTACCACCTGTATCTCTACTTGAATAAGTATTTCTTCAGATCTTTCACCCAAGTTTAAATGGTGTCTATTTCTAATCATTGAGTTAAGAATTCCTTACGTATTTTAGGTACAAGTTCTTTCTTAGATAGGGTTCAATTTTCTCCCAGTCTGTAACTTTTCCCCTATTTACTTAACAGTGTTTTTCCCTACTTCTTTCTTTCCCCTCCCTCCCTCCCCTCCTTCCTCCCTTCCTTCTTCCCTCCCTCCCTCCTTTGTTCCCTCTCTCCCTCCCTCCCTCCCTCCCTCCCCTCCTCCCTTTGGTGCTGGGGATTTCACACAGCACCTTCTCACCCTAAGTTTGTGCTTTACCATTAAGCTATACCCCCAGGCTTAAACGTGTTTTTTGAAGAGCAGGTTTTAATTTAATAAAGTCCATATTGCTAACCTTTTTTCTTTTCTTTCTTTCTTTTTTTTTTTTTTTGTGGTGCTGGGGATCGAACCCAGGGCCTTGTGCTTGCACGGCAAGCACTCTACCGACTGAGCTATCTCCCCAGCCCACCTTTTTTCTTTTGTGGCTTATACTTTTTGTGTCCTCTCTTTGCATAACCCAAGATTACAGAAATTTTCTTCTAGGCTTTTTATATTTTTAAGCTTTCCATACAATCAGTTTTGAGTTGATCTTCATATATGGTGAGAGCTAAGCTGATGTTCATTTTTTGGCATAGCATGTTGAACGATCCCATGGGTTTGTTGGAAAGCCCCTCCTTCCCCTTTGCCTTCCCCTGGCACCGTGGTGAATTCTCATTCCTGACTTGGAATGGATGCTGCCATTACCTCCTCCTCACTCTCCAAGTCTCAGCTTGGCATTGAGCCTGGCTGGGGATTTTTGTTGCGCTAGGTAACCAGCCGTAAGGGGAAATGCTCGCAGTAAGTGACTAATAAAAAAGCCTCTGAAAGCCTGATGAATTGGCCTCGGCATCTAACTGCTTCCCCCAGGTTTTAAAAGAGAAACTGAAAGACATCCAGCCTTACTTGCTCAAATGAAATCCCACTTCCTCTGATCCGAGGGCCATAAAATCTGCTTTTATCTGCCGCCCTTGCCTTTTCTGAAAGAAATCCAATTTAGCAAGTGGAATATAAAGTCATTGCAACTGATAAATAAATGCTGGCGGAGCCCTGGTGAGCCTCCGTGTCTGGCATCCGCAGTTTGCCGGAGGTGGAGGTGGTGGTGGTCGAGTCCACGGCAGGCCACACATCCTGGGGCCAGCTGGAGCCACCCGTGCCTGTCACAGTGGGACCCAGAGCGTCCGGGGGAGAGCAGCTGGCTCATGGGTTACCAGCCGTCATCTATGAATTACTGGTCTTGGTGAGCTTTGTGAGCTTGGGGTCAGTTTCCTTGCCCTGTGCCGGGACAGAAGTGTAGGTGGTCCTCTACCAACCAACGTGCATCAGAAACATTTAAAAATGTCTGAACCGAACGAGTGCAGGCTTTATCTTGTCATTAGTGCACCAACAATCGGGTATGCCAACTGCTTGCCTAGCATTTTATAGGATTAGATATTCTAAGTCATCTCGAGATGATTTGAAGCAGGTGGGAGATGTGCATGGGTTTTATACCAGTAGCTCACCATTTCATAATGCACCCCAGCTCCTGGCGGGTGTGAACAGGGCTCATGGTGGGCGGGGGGTGCGGATCCTGGAACCTGGGGCCAGACAACAGACAAGGGCACCTGTGTGTCAGGACGAAGAGAGGAGGTGATACAAATGAAAGAAGAACTCTGAGAAGTTCTAAATCTAATAAGGATGGAGGAGGGAGGAGGGAAGCTCACTGGTTAACAACCGTGGGCTGTTATATCCCCACAGTCCTGAATGTACATGACTCAAAATCCCTGGCTCAAGCCCCAGGCACTGTCCCCACTGTCCCTGCTGCTTGTGGGTGAACGACCAACCCATGGTTCCTGAAGAACAAGAGCCCCTCGTCAGGGACAGACCCCCTCCCCAGACCGCCTGCTCACATGCTCTGGTCACTCTCTTGCGACTTCAGTGCAAACAACTTTTGCTTTTCTGTCCCAAGTTTTGTCCTAAAAATGCTCTGACTCAGCTCCAGGGAACGTTTCCTCGAGGGGCTGTCTAGACTTGCCGCTGGCACTTGGGGACCTGGTCGCAGGACCTGGTCCTTTCTTGCAATGGCTCGACAGCCCTCTGATTTCAGAAAGTGGTCGGTTTCAAGAGTTCTGGGTTCCCAGTGCAAGTACCAGCCCAGTGCTTGGTACTTGGGAAGTTCCCCACGATGATAAACTGGGCAAAGCCGTCGAGGGGGCTTTGCAGGGATCTGCCTGGCTGGACCCTGACAGTGTGACTTACTTCAAGTGTGACCACGAGGGACCATTTCTCTAACGCCTGCTCTGTAGGCGACTGAGTGGATTAACAGTGATGCCATTACTGCCCCCCATCCGTGTTCTCAGTAGTGCAGTGCTTGATAGAGGAGGTGTTTAGTTATTGTCATTCATGGGGGACTAAGGGAAGCGCCAGCCCCTCCCAACCCCGCCATGCCCTAGCCTCTGGAACATGTGACTTGGGGACCGACATGGTCTGAAGCAAAGGCGAAGCTTTCCTCCTTTTCCTCTCACCCTCAGCCCATGACGTGTTTATGACCAGATGTGTGGGTGCCTCCCGACCACCCCCAGGAAGCTGTTCTCTGGCAGGTGCCAACCTTCGTCCTGGGTTCAGTCCAGTCTGACGCTGTCTACCTGGATGGCATCTTGCATCCCACAGGTTGAGACCCAATTTCTGTAAGACAGTCCCCCACTTCAGACACCAACCACAAGTAATAGGCAGTAACCTTTTCTTTGAGCGACTGGCTATAAGTTGGAGTTACCTTGGGTTGGAACAATTTGCCCGGATGGGTCACAGAACTCAGGCAGACACTTAATCTACATTTCCTGGCCTCACGTAAAGCATATCGCAAAGGGTAGAGTGAGTAGCCAGATGAAGAGATGGGGAGGGGAGGGACCGGAGGGGTGTGGAGCTTCATGCCGTCTCTGGATACCCCACCCTCTGAGCACCCCCACATCAGCAATAATCTGGAAGCTCATCAAGTCTTGTTGTTCAGGAATTTTTACAAAAGAGAGCTTGACAGAGCTTAAGCTCCAGCCCCTGTCCCCTCCTGGAAGTCAGTGGGTAGGGCTGAAGGGCCAGCCATCCAACCTACTTATCCCTTGGTCTTTCTGGCCCTGAGGCCATCTAGAAGCCCTATCTGGACATCATATTGTTAGCACAAACTCAATGAAATCCAGAGAGGCTCCTTAAGAATAGCAGAAGGCAGCCTGCCACTCAGGAAGTTCCCCAGGTACTGTGTGCGCCCATGATAGGAACCAGGGACAAAGACCAAATACGTTTCAAACGACACTCCACGTGCTAAAGGGACTTTGAAGAAGTTACTGTGTTAAGGGGTCTTGGGACGATCACCCTGGAGTATCCAGGGGGCCAGGGTAACAACAAGGGTCCTTGCAAGCGGGAGGCAAAGAGGGTTAGAACCAGGAAAGTGCGACAGCGGCAGCGGAGAGAAAGCCGGAAGACCCCGCCCGACGAGTCCTGAGGCTGAGCAAGGACCGTGAGCCCGGCTGCGGACAGCTGCCAGGCCGGAGAAGGCAAGGACAGGGCTCCTCCCAGGGGCTGCCGGGAGCACGCTGCCCCCTGATTTTAGGACTTCTGATGGGAACTGCAGCAGAGTGACTTAGTGCTGCTTGAAGTCACTACACTCCGGATGACCTGTTAGGATTCAATGGGACACTGCTAGGGGTGGCGCGTGAGGTGTCCCCAGATCTCCTGGGTCAATGCAGGACTACTCAGATCAAACGGTCAGCCCGCAAGGCTGTGACCTACTCAGTCCATCTAAATCAGCCACTCATGCATTATCATTTTTTGTTATGTATATAGCAGTTCTAAAATGTGCTCTTTGACTTGGAACATTACCTCACCATCTGTCTTCAGAGGCCTCTCTCTCTCCCTCTCTCTCTTTTTCTCTTTCTTCTCTCTCTTTCTTTCTCTCTTCTTTCTGTCTCTCCTTTTCTTTCTTCTCTCCTCTCTCTCCTTTTCTCTTTTTCTCTTTCTCTCTTCTCTCTCTCTCCCTCTCCCTTCTCCCTCTCTCCTTCTCTCTCTCTCTCTCCCTTCTCCCTCTCTCCTTCTCTCTCTCTCTCTCTCTCTCTCTCTCTCTCTCTCTCTACCTCTCTCTCTCTCTTTCTCTCTCTCTCTCTCTCTCTCTCTCTCCCACTTTCTTGGTAGCTCTCACACTCTGGGCTTCGTATTTTGAACTTGCATTTCACCATGAAAAAATCTACTGTTCATATGGCACGGACAACAGGTCTGTGGCTTGTCAGTAGTTTAAACAATTCAAGGGGGCACTGAACTAGCGGGGGGCCTCAAGCCTTACCACTCAGCCCACTGAGGGCTCCCCGCACCTCAGCCGTGCTGTTGGAGGTGCTGCTCCAGCCAACCCGGGTGTTCCGGGTGTGTGCTTTCCCCAGGGCTCACCGGGTTGATGGGCGTCTCTCCAGCCCTGGGAACGGGGTTGAAGAATCGCGGTCAGGTCCCCCGTCTGTGCCGCCTGCTGCAGGGCTGGGGCTCACTCCCTGGTTGGCCCGTTCCCGTTTCACCCTGTGGGGAGCCATCCCTGGCTCGTATGAGAACCATCATAGCTGGCCATTCACCAGGAGGATCTGGCCTTGGGCACTCACTCACAGGTATTCATATCTGTGTGGGACCGCCTGAGTCATGTGGTTGGTTCACTGCAGAAGTTCAAATGCGAGCCCCGGATGTGGCAGCAACCCGCTAGAGCCAAATGGCTGGCTTACTTCCACCCTCCAACCTGTTTTTGCAGAAGAAGCTCCTACCCGTCCGTTTTGATCTGTAACCAATGTAAATAAAACAAGTGTGGACTCCTTCCTGTGTGAGAGCCAGACCCTTCTGGAAGGCTCAATCCGTAGGCCCCTGCTCTTAAGATAATTCTGTCATTGTTTCTGATAAATAAATTTCATAGCTTTTATTTCGCAGCCAGCCCATCCCTCCTACAGGAACCCTCACCTGCGTGGGACATGTGTGGAGACTCCCTGGCCATGTCCCTGCATGTCCCAGTCCTCGGCCATAGCCACCTGCCGCCCCACCCAGAATCTTCTGTGTCTCATGCTGGAGTCGGGCACTGCCTTCACCATTGCTGGCTCTGTCCATTCCTGAAACCCGACCTGCACCTGGGACTGCTGGTCGCCCCAGGTGTTCTCTAGCCAAGCCGATCTCTTTAGGAATGAGTCTCTTTTGTCATTTGTCAGAGTGAAAACCTCTCCCTGCCCCCTGTGAGACTAGGAGCTTAGAGGGCTCATCATTTCGAAATCAAGCAGCTGCTCTGGGCTCTGCTGTGAAACTCCAGAGGGGCTTCGCTCAGGACGGTAGCATCTCCATACAGGCTGCCTGTTCCCTGAGCTCACAGCCCAGACGTCATGACATTAGCCAGTTCCTGCTCACTTCCCCTCCTTTCTTCCTCCTCCCTTCCCACCTCTGGTTGATATTGACCAGTCACACTTCACATGCTAAGGAATTGATGCCCCTTCTTCTCTTTTAACTCTCACAATAGCTCCATGAGATATATTTTCTTCTTACATGAATGAATAATTTCATAATAAGAAGTGGGAGAGACAAGAGTTCAGCCACGACTATTCGAAGCGCACTCTGCCAGCTGGTTCATTCATTCAGTCACTGAATGGTCCCAGCTGTGAGAGCAGGCGCGGCCGTGCTTCCCGGGCCTCAGATCTGTGTGCTGTTCTAGAGGCAGATTTGGAAAACCGCTCACTAATTACTGCACAATGCAGATGGAGCTCCTGTATTAAAGTGGTTTGCAAAGTGTGGACCCCAGACCAGCAGCATCAGGGTCAACTTGGAGTTTGTTAGAAAAGCACACAGGTAGGCTTCAGCCCAGATCTACCCATCAGAAATCCTGGGGGTGAAGACCAGCTGTCTGCAAGTCCCCACGCCCTCCAGATTCCCTCCATGTGCATGAAGTTGAAGAACCACTTGTCCAATACATGGAACAATGTGGCTAGGAGGAAGTCACCCTTCCAAGGTGAACGAGGGAAGCTTTTCTGGTATTCAGGCAGAATCCTGAGAGACAGCAGAGGGCAGAAGCGTATTCCATGCAAGAGCAAGTGCTATGGGTGGGTGTGGCTTGAGTGTCCCCCAAGGATTCATGTGTTGACATTTAATTCTCATTGTGAGGTATTGAGATTGGTAACTTCATCCAACTGTGGCAGTTAGAGAGGGGTCTTTGGGAGGTGACCTGGAGTAGCAGGGGTCATCAGGGTGGAGCCCCTTGATTGAATCCCAGTGACTTCCTAAGAAGAGGGAGGGACCAGAAGAGACATGCGCATGCTCCCTGTCTCTCTCCTTGCGACTCCCTGCCTTACCTCAGCACTCTGCCAGCAAGGACGCAGTCACCAGAGGCAGCCCTTTGACCTTTTAGAGCCGTGAGGCAAAGTACACTTCTTTTCTTCACAATGTACCTACTCCTGGGTGTTCAGTTATTAGCAATCAGAAAGCAGACAGTGACAGAGAGGACCAGCAGGGCAGCAGCACTGAGTTCAAGGTTCCCAGTACCCTGGGTCTGTGAGTGGTAAGGTGACCCAGGCGCAGATGGGCGATGGGGGAAGTGAGTTTGGCAAGGTCAGGTGGTAGCAGAACTTGGAGGAGGTGGAAGCCAGGGAACAGAGCCTTCACTTGTAACGCTGGTCACCCCAGCAGGAAAATGGCTTCCTGTGTTTGAATTTCAAAAGCATCATATGGGGGAGGTACAGATTGAAAAAAGGGACAAGAGGCATATGAGCCCATGAGCCCTACAATCAGTCGGTAGACCAGATGGCAGGGAAGAGAGGAGTCTGACCAGAGAATCAGAGCTACTGTGTTTTCGAATTGGAGTTTCATTCCTGTCCTACTCTGTTCAGGTTTCTCTAAGAAAATCCTATAATGCAAACTGGCTTAAAAGGAGCAGACATTTATTTCTCTGAGTTCTAGAGGCTGGTGGCTGGAAAGTCCAAGCCGAAGGCGCTGGCAAATTTGGTGGCTGGTCCAGTCTCATCTCTTTTCACAAACGGTGGCTTCCTGCTGGGTCCTCACGTGGTGGCCAGGTTGAGCAGAAGGCCTCGGGTCCGTTTGAACTGGGCAGCGATCTGGGCAAGGGCTCTGCCCTCACGATGCAGCTCCTCCCTGTGGGCCACCTAAAAATGTCACTGTCAGAGTCCCAGGTGGTTTCTCCAGAGGCAGAGGAGACCTCCGTTTGGACTTTCCAGTCTCTAACGTGTCACAGGAAAGAACTGTAGGACACGCCAGCGCAAGAGGTTTCAGCCCGCACCTGGGAAGGTATGGGGCAGGCCGTGGCGAGGGCCAGGGGCCAGGGTCACCCTCCTGTGGACTTGCGCTGTTTCCCAGCTGCTGGGTCCACGGGAGGAGGAGGCTCCTCAATCTGGAGCCAGTCTTCCTTGCGCTTGTGCGTTGCCTGGCTGCTTGAACCTGCGGTCGGCTGCACCAGATGCCAGTTTCGCTGCTTTCTCCTCAGCCTGCGGGGAGCTGTGGGCAAGGCGTGGGCAAGGCGTGGGCAAGGCGTGGGCTGGCATTCCAGAGGTTCCTGGGAGCTCCCCTTTGGAGACTCGGCTGGCCTGTCAGGTCCCTCTCCCTACCATGGCCTCGGGCAGTGTGATCTCCATGCAGGACACAGCAGTTCCCCAGGGACGGGCTGGTATTTTGAGGCGATGAATAAATGTTTGCATTGCCTCGATCTACAGGGTTACGCCTACACAATTAGAAAATTCGGGCACCTCGTAGAACTCTTAAATTTTAGCGTACATACAAATCACCCAAAACTCTGGCTCAAATGCAGTGGGTACAAGGTGGAACCCAGGAATCTGCCTTTCCCACAAGCTCCCAGGTAAGGAGCTGCTATTGGTCTGAGGGTCTGACGAGCGAGACCGCGGCCCAATCTCATCAGTTACCGCAGTGATTGAGGTGCACGTTTTTCTGCAAGGACAGACCCACTGGTGTTTGTTGATACCCCTGGATTCCGTTCTCTCTCACCTGACATTTCCCTTGACATGTGCTGAAATAGAATGGCACATGCTATATAAACATGAACCTTTATTTTAAAAGAAGACAGCGTCCAACAGAATGAGGTTTCAGTCTCAGTCTTATGAGTTGGTGGTGAGATTCCTTGCCTGCTCTCTGAGTCTCCTGCCTCTACTGGTAAATTGGGAATAATAATGCTTGTTCTAGTAATTAAAGATGAAGTTGGATAACAGGATTAAGTCACATATGTGCTTGCCATAGCTGGGTCGGGGCAATGCCAACTGCAGGGTAACACATGCCGGGTGTGGCCCCTCAGCACAGACCAGACTCCCCACTGCCTTGGACAGTGCCGACCAGAGAGAGGCACGACCGGGCGGCTGTCTCTGCATCACACAGGCCACTGGAGAGGAGCACTCAGCGCAGCAGAACACATTTCTCCAAAGCCGAAAAGCTGCAAGATAAGCACTCTGCTTCACAGACCAAAGCATCCTGAAGAGATAGAGAAACAGGCCCCCAAAGCCAATCTTTAAGTCAACCAGCCATTATGTAATTTAGGGCTTGAAGATTGGAGTAGGTTCTGCAGCTAAGAAGTGAATCGACCGCCTTCCCATCTTTTCCCATCCTGCTCTCCAGACTGAGCATATAGACAAATGGAAGGGAGAGAAAATAAAATGAAACGGTGTAATCTTTCCAGGGAGGCAGCGTCATGCCGGGCTGTCAGGCCCTGTGGCTTTGGACTTCCACTCTAATCCTAGCTGGGCATGAATGAGCTACTTCATTTCTCTAAGTCTTGTTCATTATCTGGAAGCAGAGATAACACCAGCTGGCTCCCGGAGTTGCTGGGACATGAGATCACACACGTGGCTCAGTGCCAGGCACGCTCTGCCTCCACGGAAGGCTCTGGAGCCGAGGCTTCCCGTTGCCATGCTAAGTTGCTCTGCAAGGGTAACGCAAGCCTCATTCCTTATTTACAGCCAACTGCCTTAAACACAGTAGGTGCTCACTCAATGCCTTTAGAGCTCGATGGATGCATCCACATTCCTGGGATTTAAAATAAATCTGCTCTGGGTTGGGGAAGACTGGCATCTTCCTCTGTCTCTAGATCAGGGTGATTTTTGTTAAACTCAAAGACCGACCCGGTAGCTCCTGCACACAGGCCCAAAGTCTCCCCCCAGCCCACAACAGGGGTGCTCAGTGGCTGCATCTTGTCATCTTATCTCCAGTTGATTGGCAATGCCTACCTGGAGTGCTGTCTGGAGGTGGCCTCTAGGCTCTGTGGGCAAGACACAGGTCAATTCATGATGACAGGCATCGGTGCGGAAGGAGAAAGTGACGTATCTGTGCCAGAGGGTGAGTCTGCAGGTGTATTAGTCCGTCTTTTTCTGTTACTTTGATGAACTACCTGAAGTTGGCTACTTGTGAAGAAAAGAGGTTTATTTGACTCTCAGTGTTGGAGACTAAAAATCCGAATGGCAAAGCTTCACCTCTGGCAAGAGACCCCAACCGCATCTGTCACCTTACGACAGATGGCATCACAGGTGTGTGAGCAAGAGGTCACATGGTGAGGAGGAAGCCAGAGAGGCTGGGGAGTGGCCAGACTTGCCGTTGGAACACCCCTCTCACGAGAACCGACCCAAGGGTCAGAGCTGTCTTAATCCCTTCTGAGGAAGGTCCCCAGTGACTAGGGCCTGTCACAAGTCTCCTCCCCCTCTCAAAAGCTCGCCCCTGCTGCATGTGGGCCAGTCTTCTCGCATAGGAACCCCGGAAACCTTATCCAAACCACAGCAAGGTCTACAAGAGAGAATCCACACCAGCTTATGAATCGAAGACAGAGCGACAGTTTCCAAATGCTCCAAATGAGTGATAACGAAAAGGCCATTTAACAAAATGTGATATGCAATTAAATCGCTTTTTAAAAGGATTTTTATATTCTTCAATGGTGATATTAGAAAAGAAGAAAATAAGACAGGAAAAAGCACCCAACTTCAGAAGCCAGAAAAAGCACAAGCAAATAAACCCAGAGTAATTAGATAGAATGGAAAGATAAAAATAAAGTCAAGCATAAAATAAAGCAAGATTAAAACACAGACAGAGAGGGATCATAAAACCCAAAGTCAGGTTTTTTGAAACCTCTAAAATCAACACACTTTCAGCAATATTGACAAATCTCAAAGAAGATAGCAAATCCAATTTTAAAAACTATTTGAAATGGGAAAATAGATATAAGTGCAGATTTGACACAGATTTAAAAAAATAGTGAGGGACCCTATGAATAGTTTTGTCCAACTAACTCAGGAAAAAATAGAAAACTTGAATGACTACGTAGCTATTATTGGAATTAATTTAAAAATTAATTTTTTTCTCATACATGAAGCACCAAATTCTGCTTAACATTGAAGGAACAAATAATTGAAAACTTCTCACAGATTCAGAGGAAGGAAAAGGAGACACTGCCAACTCAGTTTCTGAAGTTGCTATGAAATTGATCTCTAAGCCAGAAAGGACAATATTAAGAAGCAAAATCCCATAATAAGTATCCAAATCTTATTCAAGAATGTAACCAAATATTAGAAAACTGACTTCAACCATAGGTGAAAAAATATATATATATATCATAATTAAACTGATTTTATTTAAAAAAAAAAAAAAGACAGGTTGACTCCATGGTAAAAAACCTCTTTATATAACTGGCAAGATTATCAGATTAAAAGAGTAAAACCATTTGATTATTGCATTAGATACAGCAAAACTAAGCCATGCTTCATGATTAAAAACACAACAAAAGTTTTATAGTAGAAATAAAAGGTTAGTCCCTTTGACTGGTAAAGTTCATATAAAACAAAATGAACAAAAGAACCGTAATAAAAATCTACTGAAAGCATCCCCCTCAAAGTTGAAATGGTAAACTCATTCCTTTTTAAATCTGGAATAAAGAAGGAAAGACTGTTGCTTCCACCTATATCCAGCCTTTTACTGAGCGTCTTAGCCAGTACATAGCAAGGAAAATAAAAGGAAATGGTGGTTGTAATAAATTAAGAAAAAGAAAAGAAAGTTTAATTATGCATAGATGATATAAACACCCACTTAGAAAACTTAGTAGAATTTATGATCATATTATTAATGAATATTTATCAAGATTATCTTATACATCATCAAAATACATAATCAGTTACATTCATATGTATCTGCAATAATCAGAAATTTTAAATAAAGACAATACATAAAGGACAAATTTATACAAAGATCTTCCAAGTGTTTTTGTAAAAAATGTATGTATGTACTTTATTGAGAGATATTTTTAAATGAACCAAATAATTAGGAAGACATACCATGTTGATGGATAGGAAGAATCAATATTATGAAGACTTTAATCCATTCTTTTCAGAGTGATGTCTGAATCCAATGATTTGTTCACCAAAAAAACATTATTTCTATGGACATCGACAAGCTAATTCTAAAATGGTAAACAAAGGGCCAAAAAAGAATAAACAAATTTCTGAAGAAAAATAGCAAGGTGAGAATTCTTACCCTACCAGACAGCAAGACAGTTTGATGTTACACAGGGATGGACAGACGGACCACTGGAGAGAAAGAGAAGAACCCAGAGACCCACATGCATGTCACAAATTGCATATGACAGATTTGGCATTGTAGAATAATTCCATGATTAGTCCAAGGTCAACTTATTATCTACACAGGAAAAATAAATCAGGTATCTTTCACATATAAAAATTGATTCTGGATGAATTAATATTTAAATGTAAAAGGAAAAGTTTTAACACTTTTAGAATCAATTTATAAATTGGTATTAATACTTTGGGAAATTTTTGTATTGTCTCGTAAGCTTTAATATGTGCTTACAGTATGAGTCAGGCATTCCATTTTTCTGTACATGTGCTAAGGCAAATGTGCATTGTCTTGTGGTCCACAGTAGAAAGTATTAAAATCTGTTCAAATATTCATTAAAAAGAAAAAGGACAGACACATTATAAATACTGTGTAGCGGTGAAAATGATCCATAGATACCCACATTGATAAATATCAAAAACAAAATATTGATAAATATTGTCACAGTATGTTCCATTCATTTAGATGTCAAAAACTTCACATGCAAATCAGCATATAAAATATGGATTTGGGGTGCATACACAGATGTATAATAAATCTAGATAGACAAATCAGTGAATAGTTAGCACAATATTAGAGATTTGTATGACCTCTAGGTGTTTGAAAAATAATAGGGGAAGGGGAAATTCAAGTCTTTAATGTAATAGTGATGCTCCATTTGTTTAAAATGGTAAGTTTGAGCACAAATATTTATTATTATTTTTTAAACTATACATATTTTGTTCTGTAATATGTGCAATACATATTACCATCACACCCTACGTAATGGCATTTGGACTGCTGATGAACTATGTAAACTGCTGGGGTCCCATAAGATTATAACAGAGCTGAAAACTTCCTATTGCCTAGTGATGTAGCTACTGTATGGTGGTGTTATAATACGTTACTCACGTTTGTGGTGAGGTGGGTGTGGACAAGTCCACTGCAAAGCCAGCCATGTGCAAGTATAGAACACAGTGCTGTATAGTAGGTGTGTATCAGCTGTACCGTTCAGCTCCATGCGGGTGCACGCTATGATACGCACGTGATGATGAACCACCTAACAATGTGTTTGTCAGAACACATTCTCATTGTTAAGTGGGCATTGACTGTATGTGTATGTGATATCTCATAATTTTGAAGATTAGCATGAGCAACTTTAGAGGTATCAATGCACTAACTTTCCACTATCTACTCTCCAATGTGCCCTCTGACTACTAGCCACCTGTTCTGATTTTGGTTCAATGTAATTGGTTATTCTTTTATGTCTCAAGAAAACTACTGGATTTTCTTGCTTCCTCCTTCCATTTCTCTCTTTTGTGCTTAGACCAGATCTATAAATATTTTTTCTACACCAATATAAATGCTGCGAGAATGAAAACAGAACTGCACCTTCTTCAAGCTGGGTTTTTTACAACAATGTTCTTCTTACCTGTTTTGTGATTTGACTGGGAATTGTTAGTTAGCTTTCCATCACTGTGACAAAATACCTGAGACAAACAACTTAAAAAGAGGAAAGATTTGTTAGGGCTCATGGTTTCAGAGGTTTGGTCCGTGGTCATGTGGCTTCATTATTTCCAGACTTGTAGTAAAGCAGAAAATCATGGCAGGGAGCCCATGCCAGAGCAGAGCTGCTTATCTCATCGTGGCCAGGAAGCAGAGAGAGAGAGAGAGAGAGAGAGAGAGAGAGAGAGAGAGAGAGAGAGAAACAGAGAGAGACCTATTTTCTCCAGTTCCCACCTCCTAAAGTTCTCACCACCTCCTAATACCCATTATGTTATGAGTCCATCAGTGGATTAATCCATTCGTGAGACCAGAATCCTCATGATCCTGTCACCTCCCAGAGGCCTCCATCTCTGAACACTGCCACACCTGGGAGCTAAGCCTTCAATACACAAGCTTTGGGGGACATTGAAGATCCCAAACATAATGGAAATAAGCCAAAAGGGTGAATTCCAGGGTGACTTAAAGTAGAAATGTTGAATTTTGAAGGAAACAAGAAAAAAACGTATTTACTGATGACAGGGGTTTGTGTGAGCTAGAGAGACGCAGGGTCCAATCCCATCACAGTCCAGGTGTAACAGACTCCCAAGACCAGGGTCTTTGTCAGTGCCCAGTAATTACTAAAATTAATTATTCACCTTGAGTCTGCTTCTTCATCTGTGAGTTGGTACCTGGCTTCTCTGTGTCTGTTTCTTCATAAATATCCCTCTCCAGGGTCATTGTGAGAATAAATGGGAAAACTCGTGTATTTCAAATGGTCTGGTGGTGCCACAAAAATTAAAGATCCAATTATCATAAGGCCCAGAAATCCCACTTCTGGGTACGTATCCAAAGGCATGGAAGGCAGGTCTTGAGATATTCACACACCCATGTTCACAGCAGCAGTATCCACCATGACCCAAAGGTGCCAGGTGACAAGTGTCCCCGGAGGGATGGACAGGTGAGCAGAAGAGGTAGAGACACATGACAGGACATCATTTAGCCCTGAGAAGTGGGGAGATTCTGACCCATGCTACCACATGGGACGTGGTGGTAAATAAAATGTTACAAAAAGACGACAGTTCATTTACGTGAGGTACCTAGAATCCAAATTCATAAACACAGAAAGCAGAAAGGTAGTTGCCAGAAGTTGGGGACAAGGTGGGGAAGGGGCGTTTAATGGGTACTGAGGTCTAGAGGTTACTGAGTTTCAGGTCTGCAATATTGAAAGAGATCTGAAATTGAACAACAATATGGATGTACTTCAAACTACCCTACTGTACACTTAAAATGAGCAGAATGGTAAATTTTGTTATGTATTTATAACCATTAAAAATATTTGTGTGTACGCCCATGCTCAGCACCTAGTGAGAATCCATTACTACCTGTAATTCTGTTCTTGTCCATACAAGCTACTCCTTTCTAGGTTGTGAGCTGTAGTCCATTCCACTTTGAAGAGCACGTGGCCATTTTCACTGTAGAAGTGCCATTAGCAGGTGACCGTCTCTTCCCACGGTGATCAGGAAGGTCAGGGGAAATTACAGAACATGATGCTGAAACATTCCCCCACAGGCACGTGCCTAGAACATTATTCACACGTGTACAATCAGTTCTGGGTCTTGCTACATTGGAGCGTCTCTGCTCATTGCTGACAAGGTAGAGAGTGAATTAAAAATGAATCCAAAAGGCTCTGAAGGGAGGTGGAGCTAATGTTTTGGTCTGACTGTTACCATCGTCTCTCAGGTCTAGTGCCTCTGCTCAGCGTCTTGACTCAGAACCTCTTGGAGGTCAAGCCTGCTGGGCCACCAATCTGTTCTCATGGGGCTTAGAGGAGGATGGGGACCCAAGTCCCACGAAACAACCCATCCGATTACATTTAGGAATTGCCTATTTTCAGAAGAGTTTTAAAAGATGGTTTAAAAGCCAAGCACAACTCCCTAATTCAGGTTGAACACTCTGGTCTTCCAAAATGCTGGGGACCAGAAGTGTTTTGGATTTATCCCCCCAGCTTTCAGAATATTAGCCTATGTGAGGTATCTGTGGGGATAGGACAAAGTCTGAGCACAAAACTTACTTAGGTTTTAAAGACACCGTATGCGTATAGCCTGAAAGTAATTTTTTCCCATCAGTCAAAGAATGATTTTTATTATCTTTAGGTACACAAAACTCGTTTTGGTACTGTTGTGGCTTAGAGAAGAGGTGTCCTCCAAAAGCCCATGCGTGAAACAATTCAAGAATGCTCGGAGGTGAAATGATTGGGCTGCGTGCCTTCACCAAATCAGAGAATTCACTCACTGATAGGGATTAACTGGGTAGTGACTGTAGGCAGGTGGACTGTGGCTGAAGGAGCTAGGTCACTAGGGGCATGCCTTTGGGGTTTATATTTGGTTCCTCATGAGTAGGGTTCTCCGCTTCCTGGTTGCCAGGTCTTGAGTTGCTTTTCTCCTCCATACCCTTCCACCATGACATTCTGTCTCACCTGGGGCCCAGAGCAATGGAGTTGGCCATCTATGGACTGAGACCTCTGAAACCATGAGTCCCAAATAAACTTTTATACGTTGTTCTTGTCAGGTCTTTTGGTCACAGTGGTAGACAAGCTGACCAAAGCAAGTACATTTGACACAGTTTAGTGGGGAGTTCTCTGATTTTCGCCTTTCCCAGCATGGCCATGGGAACCAGACTTTGGGCACAGGACATTGTTTCCGCAGGGATGACAGGTCTCATCATACCTGGTCCTGAAAGTTTCCACCAGCTTAGCCGGAGCTCCTTTGTCTCCAGGTTTATGCTTGTGAAGGTGGCGTCTATGTTCTTGGGAACAAGATGTCCCAGGCCGGTGGGACACAGAGCAGGCGGGAAGACAACCATATCATTGGGACCATGTTATGTGCAGTTATCACCAGCCAAGTCCTGTTCTCCACCAAGGGGGTGACAATATTGACCTCTATTTGAAGGACAGACGGTCTCTTGGTGGGGACACCCCCTTTGCCAGCAGTTTTCTTCTAAACCTTGGCCAGCAGTCTCTGCTTCTCCTCTGGCTTCGTCTCTGGTCTGTACTTGTGGACCAGCTGAAGCAGTTGGGTAGCTCTTTAGTGACCCAAGGGCCGCGTGAATGGGGTTAGTGTCAGCAGGCACTTTCTGCTGCTTATAAGGATAATCCTTTGCCACTGCACCTAGATGTAGCAGGGTCATTTGACAAAGATGGTGAAGTCCCTTTTGGACTGGATGTCCCGTCTAATGCTAACATTCTCAGGCCTTTTCTCAAACAATGTAGCTTCTTAACCTCCTGCTGCTCGTGACACTGGCCAGGGCCAACATCTTCCCCTGGGTGTCTCTCCTTTGTGCATCTGGGGTGGCAGAAGGGGAGCTGAGAGTAATCGTGTACAATATTTTTAGTGCCCCCGGGTTTTGACTGTGGCCACCCATGAGTCAGGCGTGGAATTTTCCACTTGGTGTGACATTGGTGCCCACAAAACCATGGGTTTTGTAGAGTTTCAAACTTCAGAGTTGTGGATCAGGAATGCTCAACCGGACAGACTGCAGTGTCAGACAGCTGCCTTTTCTCAGGTAGGTGACAGTGACAGGTTAATGTGATGCTGTGCTCGGACTGCCCAGGAACAGCAGAAGATCCCCATCCTTCCCTGCCTCCCGCCTCCCCGTGCCCATCCAAGGGAAGCGGGTGAAGAGGATCGCCTGCAGCCAGGCACCTGCCTGGAGGGCAATGGGCTCGCCCTAACGCTTCCAGGTTTAGCTCCGCTGGCCCCAAATCACATGGCCATGCTCCTCTTTCTGTCTGCACGTGTGCCCAAGGATAATGGCCACATGTTCCTGTGCCAGGCGTCTGTTCCTGGGTCTCGTGACATAATGACCACATTGTAAATTTCATTTGGCTTAAGAATGACTATAATCGCTCGTGTGGGCTTCTATGCTAGGCTGCATGTGCCAAGTGATCCGACTGAGCGCCCAGTGGTCTCTTCGGCCGGCTGGCCTCATGACTCCTCCATCTGCAACCCTGAGGAACTGGAGAGGTTGGCCAGGCAGTACCCAGGCATGCGATTCCCAAGGTACAGAGAGGAAAGGCTCCAGGTCCCGGTGTCACGGAGTTCAGAGGTCGAGGAGGGTGCGTGGTGCTGTGCCAAGGGTGGAGCTGAACGCGGACAGCCCAGAGTCCAGACTTGGACCTGGGAGACCACACATAAGCTACCTGGCCTTGAAGACCTGTGTGTCACATTCTGAGAAGGAGAACGGCAGACGGGCCTGGAATGGCGGCTGGGAGCGTCAGTCAGACCAGGCTTGGGAGGAGCACACCGAATCTTCACCCGGTGGCTGCTTTACTCTCACCCAAAGTGAAGGACTGACTGACGCCGTGGCCCACGGCACAGTTCAGCTTCTGGGTGAGCAGCCAGGACGAGCGTCCTGCTCGCTGCTGACCACCTGCCGGGGGCTCGTCTACGTCCCCTGAGAAGCCCCGGCCTGCACGCCTCCGGGATCCCCGGAACTGTCTCCTCTTCAGCTGTCCAGAGAGAAGTGCCCCTGGGGAAGGGGCTGGGGGCACCCCTTCTCCTCCGCCCTTCTGCTGCTCCGGCCCCCCTGAGCTTTCTCCCTGCACCATGCTGCAGGGGGCACACCTGGGATCCGTCGGGTAAAGGGGATTTTTGGGAGCATTTGCTTTATTAAAATGAAGCATCTGGTTAAAAGCAAAAAATAAATGCCAGTTTTAACTCTGAAAGACTTTCTTTGGAAATGATGTCTTTATTTTAATAGTATGATATAGGCAACAAATGTTCATGACAGGATATTAAATTAAAAATAAAAGAGAAAAACGAATGATTGAAACGCACATATTTTTATCATTCAGAAATAATAATTGCTAATATTTTGACAATCCTTCCAGATATTCTTGCTTTTATCTATCATTTATCCATGCGCCCATCCTTTGAGAAAAAATGAGGATACTTCTATAAAAACCACCTTGTTTCTTTTTATTTTACTTGAAATGGACATTTTTCTGCAGAAATAGGTATGGAGCTATAGGATAGTTACTTTCAATGGCTGCCGAGCTTTCCGTTTTGTGGCGGTGACTTATTTAACTGGCCTGTTATTGTTGCATTATCAGTGGGCACTGCCTGGTTGCCCACCCAGAGTTCTAGAACTTTTTTAACGGTCGTCTAACTTTCACTGGGAAGACCACACCTTCTCCACGTAGCCAGGGACCGTGGGGAAACTCGGGGTCCAACCCCCTTTCCACGCCTCTGGACACGGTCCCTTGTGGTTGCCCTGGTACCTCAGTTGGCCCATCAATGGCTTATCTCCTGCCACTCCTGCGTAGAATGGCAGAACAGACATTTCCTCCTGCCTTTCATGGATGAAAGCTGGCAGCCCTAGGAGATGTTAGCAACCATCTCCCAACAACCAGGGCACCGGGTTTAGAATGTCCTGTCTGCTTGGTCCCAACGCCTGCTTGGTCCCACCGTTTCACCTGGTTTTATGGTTGTTTCAGGCAGGAGGCAAATCTGCTCATGTGGCTCCATTTTGTCTGGAGGTGGAAATAACAAAACTTCTGAATCTGAAGTGGAGGACAAAATTCTCAGGGCCATGAACAGATCCGGGTCCTGTCTTGTGACAGGGACCAGACGCGGTGGCCGCCTCTGCCACAGGGAGCCTGAGCATGGGCTTCACTTGCCAAAGGTTTCGCCCTGTGGCTGGATCGTGGCAGTGGTCCACTCAGGATCCCTGTGAACAGTGCTGACTGGTCAGGAGGACGTGGCGGGCGGCTCGCGATGGCTATTACAGAGGACAAGCACAGTGGGTGACGTGTGCAGACTGTGGGTGGAAAGGGGCCCGGAAGCCACGGAGAGCTGGGAGCAAGAAGAGATCTCTTCACACTGGGCAGTATCGCCTGTTGACTCAGGAAGCTCGCATCTCTTAGAAACCGGGAGAAGCTATAGGGGAATATCACCCTCAAATAAAAGAGTGTTTCTTCTTGAGATCTGAAAATGTCACATAAAAGAAGCTGCGGAGTCCGTGGGGTCTATGGTTTGGCTGTAGTTTGTCCTCCAAGGGGCCATGTGTGGGAAGCTCTGTCCCCAGTGTGTGGGATGTGGGAGCTGGTGGCATTTTTAAGAGGTGGGGCCTAGAGAGAGGTCCTGAGGGAATTGGGGTTGTGCTTCTCTCGCCATCCTAGTGGGTCCTGGCATGTAATCCCGTTTCCACATGCACAATCACCATTGCTATTGGCCACGATGTGATGCAGCTGGGAGGGCTCTTACCGGAGTGGAGCCCAGGCAGTTGCCATACCTGAAACATCCCAAACTGGGAGTGACATGAACCTCTCTTCTTTATAATGTTGGTGTGTTTCAGGCACTTTGCTACAGTAATGGAGAACCAACTAATACAGGGAGACCCGAGAGATGTCTGATACACCCAAGGGGTCATCAGAGGGGAAAGGACTCCAGCTAATTGAGCTACTATGCCTTACTCAAGGTCACTCAGCTATTCGGTGGCAAAGGTAGAACTAATTTATCTGATTTCTAGTCTAGTGCTCTTTCAGAGACTTTTTAGCAAGTACAATTATTTAACAAGGGAGCAGTTGAACTCCTTGTTGAACAAGAGAATCCCTTGTTCCTGGATGTGCTGAAGCAGAAGCTGAAGGACAATCCACTGTAAATGTTACAGAGAGGCTTTTTGCAGTGGGCAGTCTGCTGGAGGTGCTGTCCTGGGGTCATTTCCAACCCCAAGAGTCTAAAAGTTTCTCCAAGACTGAATTCTTTATTGGACTCCTTGTTCTGTGCACAGCAAAACATGTAATGTGCTTTTAATTCTTTCAGAGTGTTTGTGCATGTATATCCAGCAAGAGCCTGCCAACTGTGCAATGAGGTGGACCCTTATGCATTTTTGCTGAATTTAGCTACTTGGACTTCCAAAATACATTCCCTCCAGAATTCAACAGGGAATTTTAAAATTACTGATTTCAGGAAGTCTAGGCAGATGTTACCAGGGATTCCATCGCCTCTGAAAGGGCTTCTAGGTTCTCCAGAGATGGAAAGAATTGATTTTGGAGATTCGTGTTGTTGTTCTTTAGCTTTCTCTGGGATTCATAAAGATCTCATTTTTTTTTTCACTGAAGTCACCCACACAGCAGGTTTTATTCTGGAGTGATTCCTCTCTCTGGGAGGGAAACGGGGAAAATGATACGGTTGTAAGATGCTGGCTTTGGAATCCTATGGTCAAACCTTAGATTTGCTTCTTCTTCCCTTCTTGACGCTAAACAAGTCATTCATTCCCTCTGAGCTTTAGTATCCCCCTGTACCCGCTGCACACTGACCTCCGTTGCTGAGTGGCCCACTCTCCCCGCTCCACACTGGAAGCCCTGAGGTGCAGGCGTGGTGACCAGCTCCTCTCTGTAACTGTGGAGCGTGGTGCCAGGCCCCGCTCAGAAAGAGAGCAGTACACCCTGCAGAATGGGAATCCTGCAGAGAGAACCCAGTCTGGAAGAGCTACCCAGGTACGGTTGGGGTAAGATCTCAGGGAGAACTTTTATCTGTATGTGAAAAAACATAAAAGCAAAATATGGGGCACATTAGGAAAAGCATATTAAAGACATGACACACTTCTAAATTTCCTTTTAATCAGCACTTCCTGATCCATTTCTAGTTAGCATTCTTTGAAGTCTCAGTGAAAGACTTAATTATGATACTATCTTCCTGCTACAATAGAATGAAACTAGAAACCAACAGCAGAAGGCAAACTGGAAAATTCAAAAATGGGAAAATTAAACAATACTCTGAACAGCCAATGAATTAAAGAAGAAACGACAAAAGAAATGAGAAAGTGCATCTAAAGACAAATGAGCATGAGGAGGGGCAGTTGGAGAATGGGCGAGTGAGCTGGACAGGGTTAGAAAGGGGCAGTGACTTCTAAAACTCCACCACTCAGCGGGGTAGCTACGGCAGACAAGGATGCATGGTGTAAATAAAGATCCGGCAGAAATCGAGGAAATAAAGAATAGAAAAGCAATAGAAAAATAAAAAACCGAGGTTAACAAAACCGACCAAGGATAAAAGAGGAAAGATTTAAGTAAATGCAAATTGGAAATGCATGGCAGGCCACAGATGCCATAGAAGTACGTGAAGGGTGAGAAGAGAGTCCTATGAACAATTACATGTCAACAAATTGGAACACCTGGGAGAGGCATACATTTTTGGAAACATGCAACCTCCCAAGAGTGACACATTGAAAAAAAAAAATTTCTGAAGAGGTCTAAAAGATTAACCAGTAATCAAAAGCTTTCCAACCAAGAAAAACCCAGGACCTGGTGGCTTTACTGGAGAATTCAGCTAAACATTTGAGAAGCTGATCCTTCTCAAACTATTCCCTGCCCAAAAAGAAAAATCAAGGAGACGGAAGACTTCCAAGCTTATTTTATGAGGCCAGTTATTGTCCTGATACTAAATCAGACAAAGATATTATGAGAAAAGAAAACTACTATTCCTGATGGTTCCTGATGTAAAAATTCTCAACACAGCAGTAACACACCAAAGTGAACAAAATATTAAAAGGATTATGCACTAATGACAGGAAGGATTTACCCTTGGGATCCAAGGACCATTCAGCATACAGAAAGCAATCAATATAATATACCACAGTAATAGAAGGGAGGATAAAAATCACAAAAGCATTTCAATTTATGCAGACAAAACATTTGACAAAATTCAATGCTTTTCATAATAAAAAGCTGTCAACAGGTAGGAATAGAAGGAAATTAACCCCAACATAATAAAGTCCACGTGTGGAAAGTCCACAGTGAGCAGCATACTCAATTAATACAACTAAAGCATGATATATGCATGTATAGAAGTGTCACACTGAAACCTGTAAATTTGTACTATTAATATGAGTAATATTTATCATAAGTAAGCAATCATTTCATCTATCTAAAAAACCAAACTGACAACTTCTCCTCTCCTCAAGGCAAGAGCATTTACTCTCTCTATTCAACACAGTACAATCTGCTAGCCAGAGCAATTAGACAAGAAAAATGAATAAAATCTTCAAAATTAGAAAAAGTATCTCTGTTCACAGGTGAGATAATCTTATATGTGGAAACCCCAAAAGAGTTTTTAAAATCTTGGAAAAAAACAAATTCAGCACAGTTGCTGGATAGAGAATCAGCAAACAGAAAAACCAGTCACATTTCTATATATTAACAGTGAACAATCTTCAAAGAAGAGTAAGAAAATCAATGTCACAATAACATCAAGAAGAATCAAATACTCAGGAAAAAGTTAAATTAAGGAGGTGAAAGACTTGTACACTAAAAACTACAGCTGAAAGACATGAGGAAGGTCTGAATCAAGGGAAAACCTCCCTGTATCCAGGGGTCTGAAGGCTTGGTGCTGTTAACTGTGCACACTACTAAAGACAATCCACAGATTCAATGCAGTCCCAGATAGCAAAGCCACGTTTTGGAAGAAGCAGAAAAAAGTTCATGTGGAAACTCAGGGGACCCGAACACCAAACACCCCGATAAGGTAGTACGAAGGCTTCCTGTTACGAGCATGTTATAAAACCTCTGTGGTCACGACACCGTAGTACTGAGGTAAAGACAGACACACGGATCAGGGGAACTGAACAGAGCACAGAAGTAAACCTGCACATTTGCAGACGAGGCCATGGGTTCCATCCTCCGTGCCAAACAAGACAAAATAAAAACCTGAACCTATAAAACTTTTAGAATAACATACAAGAGAAAAACTCCGTGATACTGGATTCGGCAAGAATGTCTGGGTCATGACACAACAGGAGCAGAAGGGAGGCCCGCGGGCAACATGCAGCCTCAGAACTTCTCAACGGCAGAGGACGAGGAGGACGCCTAGGAAAAGAGAGCGAATGCTCCCCAACCCTCTGCCTGATGAGGGGTGGTCTCCAGGACACGTAGGGAACGCCGGCAGCTCAGCAGCACAACAGCCTGATCACCCAAGGGAAAGGGTTCCAACAGAGCTTTCTCCAAAGAAAGAAGTTCCCACAAGAGGCCACAAAGCCCGGGAGAAGTCGCTCAGCATCACTGTCCATCAGGGAAACGTGACTCAGGACCACGTCTGTCAGGATGGCCACTGTCAAAAGAGAAGACAACCATCTGAGGTGCTGATAAGGATATGGAGACGAGGATCTGGCGAGATGGGAGCCCGGGTACGCTGCTGAGGGGACTGTAGAATGGCACAGCCTCTGTGGGGACAGTGTGGAGGCTCATCAGCAGATCACAGGTGGCATCACCATCGGGGCCAGAGTCCCGCTTCTTCAGATGTGTCCAGAGGAGCGGAATGCGTCCAGTGGTCGAAGGGCTGCTCACAGCTGACGGTAGCCATGAAGCGGAAGCCACCTCACTGTGCACCCTCGGGCAGACGGTCAGACGCGTGGTGTGAACTGCGCACACCGCGGAACGTCCAGCGGGAAAGAAGGAGGTCCTGCCGCTCGGTGGGTCAGCTCCTGGGCGTCAGGCCAGTCACAGAGGGACTCATGCGGTGCACAAGCTGCCCTTACAAGAGGGCTCTGCGGAGTGGCATGTGGCCGCCAGACGCCGGGTGGGAGAGGGGAGGAGCCTTTGCGGGTGTCCCGGCAGGACGTGGGGTGCTGGGGCTCGAAGCACAAGTGTGCCTCTGCCTGACTGTGTGGTACCGTTCACTTGGAAATCGCTAGAAGGTGAAGTGCCTGTTATGGGGTTCATGGCACCATAAGAAGTGAGAAGAATCCACGCTCTGTTTACCGAGGGTCTGCCCTGTCATCTGTCCTACCAGACTCTACCAAAAATGTGTGTCGCCGGGTATCTTGGCTCCATCTTGTGGGTGAGGAAGTTAAGCGTGGAGAGCTGGGTCGGCCTGGCGGCGGTCACCGAGCTGGGCACCGATCTCAGTGTGCAGATTGAGAGCCTTCTAGTTCTGGGGTCCCTTCCCCACCTGGACGCCCTGTGCCGCTTCCATCTTCTGACTCCCTCTTATGTCACCGTTCCTCTGGAGCAGGCTGCTCAGCTTCGGCACCTGAGCCTTCTGGGCTGGGTGACGCCTGTGGGCCGCTGGGTGTTCACACCACCTCTGACTTGCCCGCGGCAAGCCGAGTGCCACATCTTTCCAGGTGTGACAGCCGAAGGTGTCTCCAGACATTGCCAAGTGTCCTTGGGGCACAGTTGCCCTTGTTGATGACTGCTGCTGGAGTCTCAAGGTCTCTGCGCTGAGATCTGCAGCTGGAAATTCCTGTCCACGGATTTAGGGAAAGGCAAGCTGGGGCTGGGAAGAGAATACTGTCCCGACCCTCCAGGGCTTTGGAGACGAGGGCTGGATTCCACAGTGCGGCTGAGCTCCCTGCACCCGCTGAGCCCGTGCCCTTGGACACGCACCCCACGCCCTGGGCCCCGCTCAGGCTTTATCTCCCAGTGCACCCTGGCTCTGCTCACTGGCTGAGACTGCTGCAGGAGGGGAGAGCCTTCAGGTAACACCGAGGCCTGAGCTTCACCCGGAGGACACCCCAACACCCCTGAGCTTCACCCAAAGGACAGATGCCTCCCAACACCCCTGAGCTTCACCCGGAGGACACCCCCCAACACCCCTGAGCTTCACCCAAAGGACAGATGCCTCCCAACACCCCTGAGCTTCACCCGGAGGACACCCCCCAACACCCCTGAGCTTCACCCGGAGGACACCCCCCAACACCCCTGAGCTTCACCAGGAAGACACCCCAACACCCCTGAGCTTCATCTGGAGGACACCCCCAACACCCCTGAGCTTCACCCAGAAGACAGAAATGCCCCCCAACACCCCTGAGCTTCACCCGGAGAACACCCCCCAACACCCCTGAGCTTCACCCGGAGGACACCCCCCAACACCCCTGAGCTTCACCTGGAGGACACCCCAACACCCCTGAGCTTCACCTGGAGGACACACCCCAATGCCCCTGAGCTTCACCCAGAGGACACCCCCCAACACCCCTGAGCTTCACCTGGAGGACACACCCCAATGCCCCTGAGCTTCACCCAGAGGACACCCCCCAACACCCCTGAGCTTCACCTGGAGGACACCCCAACACCCCTGAGCTTCACCTGGAGGACACCCCAACGCCCCTGAGCTTCACCTGGAGGACACACCGCCAATCCCTCGCACACTTCATCCTGCCCAGGGCGCTGACCCCACCCAGCAGCGCGTCCTCACGTCCACTGGCTTTCTGCCTACTGGCTGTGCTCCCACAAAGACGTACATGGTCTAAAGAAAGAGTCCCGTCTGTTTAGATCTCTGAATTGTAGAGCAGTATTAGGCACAAAGAAGAACTTGAAAAAATGCTCAACAAATAAAACTGAGTGAATGAATATTGGTAGCTCCATGAGTTGAGGTAAGTCATTAGAAACTCTTTGGAGTTTCTTCTTCCTCTCAAGTCACTGATACCCAAACCACGAGAGACCAAGATTCCACCAGTCCGTGGTTGCCATTGTTTGGTTATTGAATGTCCCCAAATGTGCATGCGTTTAGGCTTGGTCACCGACTCCTGGCTCTATTGGGAGGTGATGGGTCTTTGTAGATGGTGCCCAGTGAGAGGACGTTAGGTCGTTAGGGGCAGGTCACTGAAGGGGATGTGGGGACCCTGGTCCTTCCCTGGCTTTCTCTTGACTTCCCAGCGACTGCAAGCTGAGCAGCCTTGCCTCACCATGAACTCCCCGCCAGTGTCCTGCCTCAACACAGACCCTAAAGCAACAGAGCCAGCTCACATGGACTGGAACCTCCCAAACTGTGAGCCAGAATAAACCTTCCCTCATTTTAAGTTTTCCTGCTTTCAGTTTGTTTTCCCCAGGTATTTTGTCACAGTAACGAAAACTAACAAACACACCACATTCACCTCTGGGGTAGAATTCTAGGTCGACCAAGTTTCCTTGCATCTAGTTGGGACATTTTCTTGTTCTGGGAAAGTCTTGGGGGAATGCAAAGGTCTTTGGAAGGTTTATGAAGTCAGATGGCACAAGAGAGACTGCTGGGTCACCTGAGGGATCAGTGCTGGCACACTCTGATGCCCAGTGGTCCCCTCCTTGTAACTGAGATGGATCCAGATCCTAGCATTCCTAGCCAAGTCCCCATCTCCCGGATTGAGACTGGGCTGCCACCAATTCCCAGCTCTGATGAGAACTGTCCCTTGAGCCCTTTCCGGAATCTTCCAATGTTCGCTTCATTTTTCTTCAGACAAGTCAGACTGAGCGGCATTGGGGCTGGGTCTCCGGCTGGCCAGATCCGCTCACACACCCAGGCTCCACCCACCTCAGGGACTGCTCGTGCTGCCCCTCCGCGGCCCGTCCTCTTTGCAGTCCATCTCCTGGGGCAGCGGACCTGCTAACGAAGCCTCTCACGCACACAGTAGGTATAATCCCCAGGGCGAACCCGGGGACAGTCAAAGAGTGTGTAGGTTGAATGGTGAGCTTCCCCCCCAAAAGAATATGGCCACTTCCTGATCCCTGGAACCAGAGAATGTGACCTGGTTTGGAAAAAGGGTCTTTTCAGAAGCCATTCAGTTGAGGATCTTAGATGGGGACCACCCTGATTTACTTGTGGGTGTCCAAATCCAGTGACGAGTGTCCTTACGAGACACACAGAGAAGATGACAGAGAAGGAGGGCTTGTGACCAGGAAGCAGAGATGGGAGCAGTGCAACCCACAGCCGAGGCCACAGATGAGGCGCTGGACCAGACGGAGGCTGGATGGTCCTGCTGGCACCTGGACGGACCTCTGGCTGTCAGCATGCAGTGATTTGCCCTGGCAGTCACGGGAGAGGACACGGTGGCATCGGTAGTCCCAGCGGGAGCAGCCTGGTCTGGGCACCATGACCGCCCTCCTCCCTGACCATGGGAGCCCCCGACTGTCTCCCCCACCCCTTCCCCGACTCGGGGTTTTGCACAGTGAGTCAGCTTGTTACTCCTCTGTCCAACCCTGCGAGGGTGACGGCTGCCTCAGATCAGAGCAGGACTCGGTCCCAATGATAGTGCTGGTGCCAGGGAGCGCCCGCCCCGACTGCTCGCCCCTGGAGCTCAGCAGGCTGGCTCCCTGAGCCCCTCTGACCCCGTGCCAGCACGAGCCCAGCATGGGGGCTCTGCCGGAGACGCCCCTGCCCTGGTGAGGCCCACCCTGGCCACCCCGTCGGAATTCCAGCCCCTCCTCTGGCGCCCAAGTTCTTCGACCCTGAGCTCTGCGTGTGTGCAGGGGTCGCCCCACTTGTGTGTAGGGCCCCCATCACGTGTCATCTCTAGCACGCTCTGTGCCCTTCTTCTCATTAGTGTGTCCTACTTCTCCCCCAGGATGTTCGCGGCACCAAGGCAGTGACCCCGTCTGCGTAGCGCGTTCCCTGCTGTACTCCAGGCGCCCGAGGGATCGAGCATGAGCCGCTCGACGGCTGTTTATGGAACAAATACATTTTTCAGTTAATTATCACTTTCTCGTAACTCTTTTACTCACAGTTTTATTCCTTCCTCAGTTTTCAAGCCCTTTTTGGTGCTAAAAATAATGCCAGGTCCAGGGGGATGAAAATGTGGATGAGATCTTGTCCCCACCGTTGGGAAACTCACGGCTCTGTGATGGGGACAGTCAGGAAAGTGCCAAGGCGGGGAGATCGGACTCGGGAGCAGCTCCCGCCTGCTGGGGAGCCTTGCCCGGGAATCTAGAATAGGACTCCAATCGGCAACCAAGGCCACAGCCTGCTCCACGGCCACAGGGCTGGGATTCACCCAGACAAGGATCACGGTTGTAAGGATGGGTCTGCTGCAGCTCAGGGGCCCTGGCAAGCACCCGAGTGCGTTCTCAGGAGGGCGACCATCAAAAGAGCAAAGCCCGGTCTCCAGCTCCACGGAGGACAGGATCCTGACCTCCAGCTCCACGGAGGACAGGATCTTAACCTCCAGCTCCACGGAGGACAGGATCTTAACCTCCAGCTCCACGGAGGACAGGATCCTGACCTCCATGCCCCAGCTGGCAAACACAGCTGGCCTCTGCTCACATATATCAACCAACCCTCGGCACTTCTGACTTCCGAGCCTCTGAGCCCTGCACTTCCCCTTGATCACCTCCTTTCCAAAGGCTTTAAGACCCCTGCTCCTGGGGGTCAAGCAGGCGAGCTCTGTGGTGGTGGCCTTCTACGAGCTTTGTCGTGGATAGCGCCGCTGACCTGTGTGTTAAGATGGAAACGGTTGGCTAGGTTACTGTTCAGGGACTTAAAGGCCGTTTTTATCCAGACCACTGACTCTTCACTTGGGCCTGGTCAAGGGTCCAGTGAAAGGCCTCTGACATCAGGAGATTGGCGGCTCCACCCTCCAATCATGCTAGTGCCATTTTCTCAGGTGCCTCCCAGGAAGAGCCCTGGAGACTGACCCTGCTCACGACTTCCTCACCCCCAGCCCTCTTCCCCATGCCACTAATCACCTGGCCCCTGTCCTCCACAAATATTCCCAAATCCTACCCTTGGGAGGCAGACCTGAGCCTGAGGTCTCCCCTCCCCGTCCTCTCTTGAAAATCTCATCGTCCCAGTGATTGGCAGCTGTGGGTCAGGCAAGGCCTGGTTCCATGGCACACGGTCACATGCAAGAATGGGAGGTCGGGCGAAGTATTGCCATCTTGTGTTTCCTTTTCACGAACAGAAATAAAACCAAACCAAACCCACTGGCTGGTGCTGACCGCAGTTATCCTAATTGGCATCCCGCTCTGTCCTGTGGCAGAGTTCAGCCACCGTGGCCTTCTACCGAGGGAGGAGGACGGGGGCTTTCTCTCTCTCATTACAAAGTTTCTTTCTCAGATGGAGGCGCCAGGCACAGAGAGTGGCAGAAAACGCAGCCCAGCCGTGAGTAATTCACTCTGCTTGATTCCACAGTTCCATTTTCTTTGTGAGTTACTAATTAGCACGTGCAGGTTATTTAAGAAATGGAAAAGGACTCTTTCAAATCAAGTAAAAGAAAGTTGCATCCTATCATTGGTGGAAACGATACAACACCCGCTTCCCCCAGAACAGTCTGAAGGAGCCCTCTGCTCTCTGGGCCTGGCAGCCTCCGCGGGCATCTCAGGGCTGCAGCTTCTTACGGAAGGAAGGCATTCTAGGCGGAGGCCTCGGGGTGGCTTCCGGCACAGCAGCCCCCGGGGGCCAGAGTGTCACCACGGCTGAGAGTACAGCAACCGGGCAAGCCTGCAGACCAACGGGTTTGAAGACCCCAGACAGTTTTCCTGGACTAAGTGGTGACGGGCACTGCAATTTGGGACCAGCTGCATGAAGCAAAATCAAGACGTCTGTGGTTCTAAAAGCACCCACCACGCAGGCCCTGCCGAGGATGCTGTGAAACGGTCAATGTCAGGAACGCCGTCCTCCCCCCAGAAAGTGCTGCCCTGATTTTGTTCTGTGATGTCTGAGTCCACTGTCTTTGGCTTTAACACAAAACCTGAAACTGGGAGTCTCTCTGGCTCATGGTTGTGGAGGCTGGGATGTCCAATGGCTGGTGCAGCGTCTGGTGGGCCCTTCTCGATGGAGGCAGCACACGGTGAGGAAGAACAAGTGGGCCAGCTCAGCCCTCTTCTTCCAAAGCCACGGACACCGCCCTGGGCCCCACTTGTGACCTCGTCTGACTTGAAGCCCCGCCTCCAACCAATGGCCACTAACATGAAGATGGGGAATTGTTTCAGACATAAACTTTGTTTTATTTTTTTAATTAGAGCATTTTAGATAGACATAGAGGTGAAATTCACCGTGGCGTATTCATCTGTGTACACGGGTGGCTTGCTTGGTTTCATTGCCCTGTCCCTTCCTCTGTCCCTCCACCTCGCCCGCAACCTCTGCTCCACCGAACTCCCTTCTGTTTTGATGGGAAACGCCTCCCTTACATTTTCACCCTTATTTTTCTCTGACTTGCATATGAGAAAAAAGATCTGACCACTGACTTTCAGAGTCTGGCTTATTTCTCTTAGCATGATGTCCTCCAGTTCCATCCATTTACCAGCAAATGACATAATCTCATCCTCCTTTATGGCTGAGTACAACTCCATTGTGTACTGCTATACACACGGATGTGGCAATCTCATATAATATGCTATTTTAGGTCTTTTGTTTAAATGCTAAGAAGTGGGACAGCTGGGTCACATGCTGGTTCCATTCCTAGTGTTGAGGAATCGCCCTACTGCTTTCCAGAGAGGTTGTATGAATTTGCAGTCCCACCAACAACCTTTCCCCCACATCCTCATCAGCCTTTATTATTATTTGTGTTCTTTTTTTTTTTGGTATTTATTTATTTATTTAATTAATTAATTTTTTATTATTATTATTATTTTTTTTACGTTTACATAGGGTAATGATGTTTATTTTTTTCCCTTCCCCCCCTCCCACCCCTCTTTTCCCTCTATACAGTCCTTCTTTCCTTCATTCTTACCGCTCTCCTTAGCCTAACTCTAAACCTAACCCTAAACCTAATGCTAACCCCTCCCACCCCCCATTATATGTCCTCATCCGCTTATCAGCGAGATCATTTGTCCTTTAGTTTTTTGAGACTGGTTTATCTCACTTAGCATGATATTCTCCAATTTCGACCATTTGCCTACAAATGCCATAATTTTATCATTCTTCATTGCAGAGTAATATTCCATTGTATAAATATGCCACAGTTTCTTTATCCATTCATCAACTGAAGGGATTATTTGTGTTCTTGATGATTGCCATTCCGACTGGAGCAAGATGAAATCTCAATGTCATTTTGATTTGACGTTTCCCTGATTGTTGCGGATGTCGAACGCTTTCTAATACATTCTTACACATAAACTTTAGATAGACACAATCAAACTACAGAAGAGGTAGAGGTCTTTGAGGATCGCATGATTGGGAGGCTCGGTGATACGGAAGGCCGCTGGGCTAGCTCATTCTCTTCCTGACCCCACTCCAGAGCTTCTCCCCACCCTGCTGAGCCCACACCATCTGTGGCAATGTCACAGGTGGTCCTTCAGCTTCTTGGGGGTTCAGACAAGGGGAGGCTCCGGCAGGAGCAGTGAGGGGCCCAGGAGGAAAGAGGGGTTGGGAGTCTATTTCCCCTCCCCGGCCCCCAGCTTAGCACCGCTCACCTGCTTGGCTGTAACAGCACCTGTCAGACAACCTGTCTCTCTGCCCCCTGAGGCCTCCAGGCCCTGGGAACCCTTTAGGACTAGGGGGACCCTGCTCAGAGTAGTGGGCTCAGATCTGCAGGGTGGCACTGTAGGATAACTCATCCAGGATCTGCCTGCAAATGACTGCACTTGGCGCCCAAGTCTGATTGCTGCTTATGAGTTTTGTTTATCAGATTGGAAGTAAATATGATTCTGAGAGGGAGAAGTCAAATCGCTGGGAATGCTGGAAATGCCACAGCCTGATGCAAGACAGCCCTCTCGCTCTGTAGCTCTGAGAATCAGAACCAATGAACCCGTAATCAGGCTTTCTGTCCAGAAGAGGGAACAGCCCTCCACTGCCACTTACCTTCCATTTAAAATGCTTATTCCTAAGGCCAGCTTTACTCTCCATTTTAAGTGTTCTGACCATTAACTTGGAGACTCGCGTCCTCAGCTGTGCAAAGAAGCACATAGTAGCTCAAATGGAGCAACCTTAATCCATCCACCTGCCCGTCTGCCCACCATTTGATGTAATCTCTTCTCATTTTAAAAGTAAATCTATTCACCTGTCCATCTACCCACCTATCAATCAACTCATTCACTTATACATGCATGCATACGTATATACATTCACTCATTGAAAAATCCATCCATCCATCCATCCACACCCATCCATCCATCGACTCATCCATCAATCAACTCATTCATCTATAAATTACATACATACATTCATTGATTGAAAACTCCACCCGTCCATCATCCATGCATCCACTTACTTGCCTATCAGTCAACTCATTCACTTATAAATACACGCATTGAAGGAAAACTCCATCCATCCTTCCATTCAAGCATACATCCAGCCGCTCGCTCGCTGCCAGCTGCACACCCATCCATTTGACAAACATTCATTTACTCTTTTTTTTTTTTTATTGTACACAAATGGGATACATGTTGTTTCTCTATTTCTACATGGCGTAACGGCATACCATTTGTGTAATCATAAATTTACATAGGGTAATGTTTGATTCATTCTGTTATTTTTTCCCTTCCCCCCACCCCTCCCACCCCTCTTTTCCCTCTATACAGTCCTTCCTTCCTCCATTCTTGCCCTCCTCCCTAAACCTAACTCTAACCCTAACACTAACTCTTCCCACCCCCCATTATATGTCCACTTATTAGCGATATCATTCTTCCTTTGGTTTTTTGAGATTGGCTTATCTCACTTAGCGTGATATTCTCCAGTTTCATCCATTTGCCTGCAAATGCCATAATTTTATCATTCTTTATGGCTGAGTAATATTTCATTGTATATATATACCACAGTTTCTTTATCCATTCATCAATGAAGGACATCTAGGTTGGTTCCACAATCTAGCTATTGTGAACTGAGCAGCTATGAACATTGATGTGGCTGTATCTCTGTAATATGCTGATTTTAAATCCTTTGGGTATAGGCCAAGGAGTGGGATAGCTGGGTCAAATGGTGGTTCCATTCCAAGTTTTCTAAGGAGTCTCCATACTGCTTTCCAGAGTGGCTGCACTAATTTGCAGCCCCACCAGCAATGTATGAGTGTACCTTTCTCCCCACATCCTCGCCAACACCTGTTGTTGCTTGTATTCTTGATAATCGCCATTCTAATTGGGGTGAGATGGAATCTTAGGGTGGTTTTGATTTGCATTTCTCTTATTACTAGAGATGTTGAACATTTTTCCATATGTTTGTTGATTGCTTGTAGATCTTCTTCTGTGAAGTTTCTATTCATTTCCTTAGCCCATTTGTCGATTGGATTACTTGCATTCTTGGTGTAGAGTTTTTTGAGTTCTTTATAGATTCTGGAGATTAGTGCTCTATCTGAAGTATGATTGGCAAAGATTTTCTCCCACTTTGTAGGCTCTTTCTTCGCATTGCTGATAGTTTCCTTTGCTGAGAGAAAGCTTTTTAGTTTGAATCTATCCCAGTTATTAATTTTTGCTTTTATTTCTTGTGCTATTGGAGTCCTGTTGAGGAAGTCTGGTCCTAAGCCGACATGTTGAAGCTCTGGACCTACTTTTTCTTCTATAAGATGCAAGGTCTCTGGTCTGATTCTGAGATCCTTAATCCATTTTGAGTTTAGTTTCATGCATGGTGAGAGATATGGGTTTAGTTTCATTCTGTTGCATATGGATTTCCAATTCTCCCAGCACCATTTGTTGAAGAGGCTATCTTTTCTCCATTGCATATTTTTGGCCCCTTTGTCTAGTATGAGAAAGTTGTATTTATTTGGGTTTGTGTCCGTGTCCTCTATTCTGTACCATTGATCCACCTTTCTATTTTGGTACCAATACCATGCCGTTTTTGTTACTATTGCTTTGTAGTAGAGTTGAAGATCTGGTATTGCGATACCCCCTGCTTCACTCTTTCTGCCAAGGATTGCTTTAGCTATTCTGGGTTTTTTATTCTTCCAGATGAATTTCATAATTTCTTGCTCTATTTCTGTAAGGTACATCATTGGGATTTTAATTTGAATTGCATTGAATCTGTATAGCACTTTTGGTAGTATGGCCATTTTGACAATATTAATTCTTCCTATCCAAGAACATGGGAGATCTTTCCATCTTCTGAGGTTTCTTTAATTTCTTTCTTTAGTGTTCTGTAGTTCTCATTGTAGAGGTCTTTCACCTCTTTTGTGAGATTGATTCCCAAGTATTTTATTTTTTTCGAAGCTATTGTGAATGGGGTAGTTTTCCTAATTTCTCTTTCTGAAGATTCATCGCTTATGTCATTTACTCTTATTCAGTTAGCATTTACTATGAACTAACAATAACGAGAGCACTTTGTTAAGTGCTTAGATAGACCAGGCACCAGCAAGCACTGGATCAGGGATTACCTCACTGAATTCTCAGAGCGAGATTGTTGAGGTAGACGTTTTATTATCTCCACTTTAGAGGTGAGAAAGCTGAGTTTCAAAGAGGTGCACAGCTAGAAAGTGACAGAGCCCATGTCCTTCCTGCTCCTGTTACTTTCAGGTCCCACGCTGGGCATTGGGAATAAAGGATACAAACACATGTACCTCACGGTGCTCACAGTCCATGAAACTGGTCAGCCATTGGAGACTCAAGCTCAGAGTGACTGATTTTCCCAAATTCATGCAGAAGCCCAAAGAGGTGAGCTGAAATTCAAACTCGGTATTGCCTTATTCTGATGCAATTTCCCATTCAACCAGTATTGCCTAATCTTGAATTAGGTGGCTTAGAGCCCTGCAATTTTTCCATTTTTGTACCTCCAAGTACTATTTTTTGTTTAATATTTTCCTTAAACTCAAATATTTCCTCAATATGTCCTGTGAGACCAAATTTTTTGATGTGCTAATTATCTATTTTTTTCCTAATACACCTTAGATTAGTTTTCTAGAACTTCCATAACAACATACCATAGAAGGGGTAGCTTAAGGAACAGAAATTTATTTTCTGACAGTTCTGAGGGCTGGAAGTCCAAGATCAAGGTGCTGACAGGCTAGGCTTCTGGTGAAGCCTCTACCCTTAGCTGAGTCACAGAGAGAAGATGGCCACTGTCTCTCCACGACTTATTTTTCTGTTCACACATTCCTGCTCTCTTCTTCCTCTTATAAGAACACAAATCTGATTGAATGAGGGCCTGTCTTTATTGGTTTTCTGTTGCTGTGAGAAAATACCTGATGCAGTGTAAGGTGTAAAGAAAAGAGGTTTACTTGGCTCACTGATGTGGAGGTTCCAGACATGGCCTCCTCTTGGTCTTGGTGAGGGCCTCAAGGTCAATGACAGCACAGCAGTGGGAGTGTGTGAGAGTATCACTCAATGCACAGGAAGAGGGACCCCGGGGACATGCCAGGCTCCCTTCTAACAACCCTTTCTCACAGGAATGACCTCGTTCTGCAGGTGGAACCATGGCCAGTTGCCTTCTGCCAGGCTCCACTTTTTCAAGTTCACACCATCTCAGCCCTGTCGCCGTGAAGGCCCAAACCTCCTGCTCATGAGCCTCTGAGGAGCGACCTCCTGCAGCCCACGCAGGGCCCCACCCGTGACCTTCGCTCAGCTTCCTGGCATTTTGTCTCACACACAGTGACCCCAGAGCTGGAGCACGTGAGTTTGGGGAGGAGTGGCCGGTACACACACTGCAGCCAGCCCGGTCTCCAGGGCTCCTGTCCCCACCCTGCTCTGCACACCACCCTGTGGGGACGCTGCCCTCAGCTGCTGGGGAGACAGTGCTGAGCAGCTGGGGGGCTTCGTGGGCACAGACGCAAGCCCAGCTGGAGGGGAGAGTCAGGCCAAGGAGGAAGAAAGCCCCAGTGTGGCGGCAAAGCCATAACTGCTGCGCTGCTCCCCAGGGACGCTGATTAGGGGAAGAAGACGGAGGAAAACAGGTGTGTGGGAAGATGGAGCCCAGGAAGGGAGCCATGCTTGGCTCGGTCGGAGACGTACTCATTTGCAGCAAAGGAGCTCGCAGCCTGGCTCCGCCTGTTGCCGAGTGAACTATGAGTCTTTGCTGCTGGCTGCTGGGGGCTTGCAGCTGTGGCCCCTGCTGTGACCCTGTGGGGCCCAGTGTCTCCAGTTTCCTGCTGGGGAGCTGTGGCTGCAGGTTGGGGTCTTCTCAGCTACCTTACTGTGTCTCTGATGTTGCACATGGAGGAGACGATGCAGGGAAGGGAGGGGTGGGGACAGACACTAGGTGCAGGGAAGGGAGGGGTAGGGACAGACACTAGGTGCAGGGAAGGGAGGGGTGGGGACAGACACTAGGTGCAGAGAAGGGAGGGGTAGGGACAGACACTAGGTGCAGGGAAGGGAGGGGTGGGGACAGACACTAGGTGCAGGGAAGGGAGGGGTGGGGACAGACACTAGGTGCAGGGAAGGGAGGGGTGGGGACAGACACTAGGTGCAGGGAAGGGAGGGGTGGGGACAGACACTAGGTGCAGGGAAGGGAGGGGTGGGGACAGACACTAGGTGCAGGGAAGGGAGGGGTGGGGACAGACACTAGGTGCAGGGATGGGAGGGGTAGGGACAGACACTAGGTGCAGGGAAGGGAGGGGTAGGGACAGATGCTATTTTTATTACTGTCTGGAGAGCTTCTTGGTGGAGAACCTAACATGTGAAGCGCTGGGTGGGGATTTGTATGCACTGGGGATTTCAAATGCAGGCAACGGCTACTGCAATTGAGTGAAGAGCGTCAGAGAGGTAAACTGGAGGAAAAGCACCCGGTCCAGGTGGGATCTGGCCCCTGCAGCTCCAGGAAAATGTGGGCAAGCAGCAGTGTGGACCTTTAGAGCTAGAAATTTTTGATTCTGGGGGGAAAAACTCAAGAATTTGCATTTTTCTTTGATAGCTTAATTTTTAAAATTATATTGGCAGCTACATTTTAAAAATGAAAATAGAATGACCCAAATAAAAAATAGCTGTGGGTCTCATCAGCTCCTCAGGGGCAATTCTTATTCTCTGGAGTACAGTCGTCCCTCTGCATCTCTCGGGGATTAGTTCCTGAACCCATTGGATATGAAACTCCACAGACATTCAATTCCCTTGATAAAACGGTGCGCATTCGCATGTAGACTGCATGCACGCCTTTGTATGCTTTAAATCATCTCTAGATTATTAACAATCCTTAATCCAATGCAAATGCTATGTAAATAGTTGTTATAATGCCAGGAAAAAAGTCTGTACCTGTTCAACACACACAGCATTATGTTTTCAAATATTTTTGACCTGAGGTTGGCCGAATCCACAGCCCCGGAGCCCGTGTAGACCAGGACTGAATGTGCTGGACAGGACCCACTCATTCCAGCCCCCTCTGCCCCAGAAGCTCCGCTTGCACTGGGGCATCTATTACTCAGTGTTTCCTAACAAGCTGGCGTGTAGAGTCCGGGTTGTTTAGAAACCGATGTGATGTACAGAAAGACAGATGTGGAGGGACTCCAATGGGGAGTGCATCTCACGGTCGTTTGGGCTCAGAAGGCACAGCAGACGGCAGAACCAGAGTTGCTGGGCATGACCCGGCCCAAGCCCAAGGCCTCAGGACCAGGGGTTCACTGCGTAACTCTCAGACTGAAGCCAAGGACCTGGGAACCTGGGGGCTGCTGTTGCGAGTCCCGCATCTGAAGGCCTGAGGCCCTGGAGCTCTGACACCCGGTCAGGAGAAGCCGAACAACCTGGCGGGGAAGAGAGAGGAGCATGGCTTCGCCCTCCCTCTGCAGCTTGCTCTCGTGGCTCTCACCTGGTCGAATGGTGCCCACGGGTGCGGGTGGGTCTTCCTTCCTCAGTCCATTGATCCAACGCCAGTCTCTTAGGAAACTTGCCCAGGCACACGCCCATAAGCTTTGCCAGCTCTCTGGGCACCTGAATTCAGGGGCCACCTGAGGCCTGAGACCATGCCTTGGCACTCCTGTATTCTCCGTGCCACTGAGCACCAGGCACAGAGGGATGCCAAGGGAATGCGCTCACTTTTAACTGGATTAAAGTTCAACCAGTGATCCGAGCCACCTGGAGTCCCCAGCTCTTGCTGGCTGAAGCGCTCTGTGACAGATCACCTGCACCGTCCTTCACTCTGCCCGTGACTGGGGGTGGCACCTTAGATCCAGAATGTTCCCCAGAGGCTGCGTACTGAAGGGTTTAACCCAGGGCAGCGAGGTTCAGGGGTGGCCTTGGGACGTGAGGGGCCAGGAGGGCTCTGACCTCCCGGCGGATCACGCAGCCACGGAGGGACTCATGCTGAATGGATCCTGGGAGGTGCTGGAGTGCTAGGGCGGGGCTGGCTGGTGGGCGCGGGTCCTGCCTTCAGGACCACATCTTGTCCCCAGCCCCTCTATTTTCTTTCTAACCGCCAAGTGACGAGCAGCTCGGCTGTGCCACCTTCTCCACCACGACATTCTGCCTCACCTTAGACCCCAAATGGAGTCCCCAGGATGGAATCCGCCAATCCTGGGCTGAGAGCGCTGAGCTGTGAGCCAAAAGCAAGCTTCCTCTAGGTTGCTTTTCTCAGGCATTTTGTCACAGCGACGGAAAGCCTGCTGGGTAGGAGAGTGACTCCTGACCAGGCTGGCCGGTCCAGCTCTCCTGAGTGCCTCATGACCCTGAGCCTCTGCGGGGTCGCTCCTCCTGCTGGAAACACCCTCCCTGCGTACCTCCAATCATGGGCCAACTTCCAGTCATTCTCAGAACGCAGCTTAGGTCTGACCTCGTTCAAGATGTCTTTATCCCCCAACAGACAAAACTTGCTGAACCATCTACTGAAATCCCCTGAGTTGTGGCTGTCATGCTTCAGTTCTCTGCCCCTCTGGGGGACCATGTTCCTTGAGGGCAGGGACTCACCTTTGCACACGGAGCCAAGTCACGTGCACACACCTGTGTGGCCTTGTTGGTCAGTGTCAGCATGGATGTCCCAGGAAGTGGAGCCCGGACCTTCTAAAGTGCGTGCCCCTGGGGCCTGGTGTCTGTGACCTGACACAGGAGAGGGGCCAAGAGAGTTATCCACATGGGCACGAGGAAGAGACGGCCCCACCGTCAGGGATGATCCCGCTGCATCCGGCTCTGACGGGAGCCCATCTCTCTTAATGGAAGCTTCTTAGCAAGGCATGTCTTATGGTCGGGCGGGTCCGCATCCTGCACGACTCTACGAGACTCTCCTCGCGGCCGTTTGCTCCTGACATCGCGTGCTGCCGCTACATCCCTGGGTGTCTGTTGTACTCTGGCTGTGGCTTCACTTTACATGGATCTTCCTGAGTTTAAGCGTCATTGTCTTCACAGTAAAATAAATAGACAGAACGCAGGGGCTTTGTAACGGCTGTTACCCAAATACAGACTGTTGAGCCTTTTGGCAGCTTGTCACGGGATAGATGGAGCGACCCCTGACCCTTTCCAGAACGGATCTGACGTGACTCCTCCCAGGGGAACAGAAGAACGTGGTTACTGGCTACAAACCCGCTATGCCCCAGGCACCTTTCCCACCTCCCATGAATCATCCCACCGCCCCTTCCCGGCAGCATCCATCCCACGCCTACAGCCTGCTACTCCCAGAAGCCCCCAAATAGGATCGTCCTTGACCAAGCGGCACCACGATTTGAAATCAGGCATGGCGCATGGTGAGTGGGATCTGTCGTGGTCAGATCTGTCTGCTCTCTGTGTGGGAGTCACAGCTGGCAGGAGGCAATTGCAGTGGTGGTTCTAGCGTCTGATCCCAAGCTAGGCGGGCTCAAGGGTATCATCTGGCACCTAGGGGTCCTGACTGAGGCAACATGGATCTGGAGCTGGCTGGAGCGGGACCCCGGCCTGGAAAGGTGCTTCCTGACTCTCACTTCCTTCTTGACGCGGCAGCAGCTTCCTGGCAGCCCAGACCTACTAAGTGTTTTGGAAGAAACGCTCGATTTCATTTCCAGCCTCTTGTGGATGTCTTAAGTCTCTGAAGTGTGTGAAGGGAGTTCCGTTTTCTGCATTTCAACCCTGCTTCCCCATTCCATGGAGGAGGAACTCAGTGAGGCTCCGAGGGAAGGAGAGGCTATTGCAAGGTCCCTGGCTGGTAGCAGAGGACAGAGCCTGCCTGAGCTGCCCCTGCCGCCGGCTGAGCCGTCAGTCACCCGGGGGGCGTGGCCAGGCCCCACTAGGTTCCCTGGAGGATGGGTGTGTGTGAGCTCCCAGGGAGGAAGGCCTGGGTGGCAGCCTTGAGCTCCGTGGACCACGGTCTCTGGCTGCTGGAAGTCTTCCATCCTTTTCTTTCCCATCCCGTTCCTGGTCTCAGAAATAGAACAAATAGCTCTCCTCCCCGTGTGCCTCTGTGGTAAGCTCCTGCCTTTGTCTCCTGCTGTGGGTCTTTTCTTCACAGGCCACCACGTGGACACCAGGGCTCTAGCCCGGGAGGCCCGCCCTGCCCTGAGAGGTCCTCCTGGCCTGCAGTCGGCCCTGTGAAACCCCCCACTCTGGCAGGCCCGTGCAGTGCCACCTGTGCCCCCGCCACGGACAGCCCTGGCAGGACTTGCATTTCAAAAGACCTCTGTTGAGTTGGGCTGATAACCTGTGCTGGACCAAGAGTGAAATCATTCTAATTAGTCTCGTCATCTTCCATCTTTGAAATAGAGACATTCTGACCAAAGCCGTGTGGTCACGTGACATCCAGGACTTGTGGCCAAGTCCCAGGCCTTTGTTCATGGGGACACAGTTAGGAGGTCTTCCCCCTGCAGAAGTCTCAGGGCTGGGATTGCCGAGCGCTGCTCCATCCTCCTCCGCAGCTCCAGGCCTGCTGTTGCTCTGCCTCTGATGCTATCTTCCACCCAGAGTGGCCGCAGGCCTCCCCAGGTGGGCCAGATCCTATCCCATGTGGGGTGGGCAGCCCTGGCACCTCAGGTCCTCGCCACCTTAGGATGGAGACCACACTCGGTCATCTCCATGGCCCGCAACCAACTGCCGTTCTTGGCTTCGAGTTTGGCTCCACAGCACTTACCAAAGCAAATCAAATTGCTTCCATCAAAGTACAAAATTACAACAATTTAGTTTAATGATCTTAATTGGCTTTATTCTGTGATTCTAGGATCAGGCAAACCCTTCATTCCATAAAATAGAATAAGCGTTTCAATGTCCCAACAGAGGATGTTGGTTTTACAGACAGAGAAAGTCTGAAGAAAGCAGAAATAAAAAGTTAAAAGCAGACTGTCACTTCAAAGTTACTCACAAGTCAGGGACTGGCACCCAGCCCAATGGGAAAGTGACTGGCCCTGTCAGGTCACTTCAGGTCACTTCTCTAAGGAGACAAGTAGAGGGAGCTTCATCATCATGTCAATTGGGGCTGGTTGTTGGGAAATCGGGCTGTTATTTCTCTACTCTTGATTTCTCAGAACGGTAGCCTGAGTGATTCCATTATAGATTTTTAGCCTGATCTGTTGGGGTCTGTTGGAGGAGCTGGATGTCACTTCCACCTAACACTTCTGAAATCAAAGAATCCAGTGGTCCCTCCCTCACTGCCCCCCACAATGCAGAACAAACGGAAACCATTTCCCTCCATTTCCTCTACGCCTTCTCTGCCAGCTTCCTCTGAGCCCGTGAGAAGACATATGGGATGCAAACAGAGCAAGTGAAAATTAATGAGAAGACTTGGGAAAGCCACCGGGGCTTCACTTACCCGCTTCTCTTAGATTTCGGGAGTTTCACAGTCCACAGATGTAGCTGTAGTTAATGCTCATGAGCGACACTGTATCACCAGCCCCGTTTCTGCTGAGTATTCTTGGTGCGGCTATTGCTTCATAGAGTGCTCTGTGCGGAGTCGGTGACCCTGCAGGGACTACACCATCCAAACAAGCAGAAGTCCTGCTTCCCAAGGCCATTCTGCCCTTTCACTTTCTGTACACACACACACACACACACACACACACAGCACAGATATTTTACAATATTCATAGAAAGTATTTTTGCATGGTCGTCTGTGCTGAGAACTGACTAGCTTTTCTGATACAATCAATGACTTTGGAGATGTTGGACAGCTTGCTGGCCAAGAAGATTCAGCTCTTCCTCTTAGAGGCTGTGGGATCATGGCAGGATCAGTACATAAAATGGGCAAATCCAAAAAATCAGTGGTTGCCCTCAGTGATCTCTGTATTTCCCTCTAGGAGTCTGGGATTCACAGGAACTTTGAAGGCTGTTCGTATACTTTTGCTCAATGAAACATATAGTGCTTATCATCCCAGATTTAAAAACATAATTGCAAAAAATAGACCTTTCCTGCTGACCCCGTAATTAACCTTAATGTCTATTGAGAGCCTCCAGTCTGCAGTCCCTTCTGGGCAAGCCCCCCTGACTGCAGATCCTCTCAATCCAGATTCTCTTCAACTAAGCAGGTGTTCATGCTTCCCTGCCCTGTCCAGTGTCTAAGTTCTGGGGTGGGAGATTCGTGCAGGGCCACAGCATCATGGGGAGTGGGCCATTAGTTCCTGTTGTTCTAGGTTCACCGTGATGTCCATTGAGTGTCCACCACTCCAAATCATCCTTGGTCACTGTGTTCTCAGCCTTCTGTGACTGTAACAAATATTTGAGATAATCGACTTATTAAGAGAAAAGACTGATTTTGATTCGTAGTATTAGAGGTTTTAGTCCGTGGTTGGTTGTCCCTGCGGGTTTGGAGCCCACGGCAAGACAGTGCGTCATGGCAGAGAACGTGTGGCAGAGCAAAACCATTTACTTCACTGCCAGGACACTCAAACATTAATTAATAATGATCATAAATAAAAATAAAAGAGAGAAGGGGCCAGGCTCCTCTAATCCACTCTGGGGGCATGACCCCAGTTACCTGAAACCTCCCTCCAGGCCCCGCCTCTTAAATTCTACCTCCACAGACAGAGACGAAGCCTCCTGTCCCTCAGCCTTCCTCCAATAACTCTCTGAACCGCTTCCCTTTGTCTCGGTGGATTCTCACTGCCTGTGCACCAGCCAGCGTCCAGGTTCCCATGACGTCTTTGTCCAGATGCAACGCAGCTCCATTTTACTCTAGTAAGCCTGGGAGGCTAGGAGTCATCCAAGTCGGCCACCTCCCTGGGCCCCACCCAGAAAGAGACCTTGCCCTCTCTCAGCCTCAGCAAGCCAAGTCCACGCCCTGGGATCTGTCCCCTCTGCAGGGCTCAGGACAGGGACCTGCTGCACCTCTCAACCATCACCAGCACCCTTGCCTCTGACCCTTCTGCCACCCACACGATTCCTTATCTCATGTCTTTTTCTAGAGTCTCATTTTGGGAAAGAGAGGATGAGAAAATGTAGATTTGAGCTGATCACGTGTTCTTCCAATTTTTTTTTTTTTCATCTGCCCCCAGGACTTTGGGCTTTTGAAAATCTAAAGATTTGACTCCTTTGTCTCATAGTTCTGTTGTACCAGTCTTCTCCTGAGACACCTGTGGTCTGCTGCCCGAGTGGATGGAGCCTTTGGAAAATCACATCTGTGAATATATCAAATATAGTCCCACTGTGGCCTCATTTGTAGGGCAGCGACTGAGCGGGGAGAGCCTGGATCTGACAGTTCCCATTGTCTCGCTCACATTTCCCCGGTCCTAAGTGGCGGTGAGAGCTGCAGACGCCGCTGCATTTGCCAGAGGGTGATGTGCCATTCAGACCTGGCACGGCGGAGCTGGAGCTGAACTCGGGGCGGGGGTGGGGAGTGAGCTTCTGCCTTCTACACCCCGGGCTGTATTGCCACACCATCTGGAGCCATAAGGGAAGAATGGGCTGAATAAATATAAGGTGTAAATGCAGAGAGCGTAAACGCATGAAATTGGCAATGACTAATTCATCATCTCACAAATCTGTCTTTACAAAGCAAAATAAAACCCCAGTCAGTGAGCAGCATGGAAGGGGTGCAGTTTTTCCAAGAATAGCTGATGGAAGGGGGAGGGGAAAGAGGAACTGCTTGGAAAATATGCAAATTGGGATGAGCTTGGGGGTGATTGGTATGCTGATTGGTGTGCTTTGGGGAGCACTGAGGAAGCATCATATTGTTTTCCTAAAAAAAAAATAATAATGAAACAGGATAAAAGAGCCCAGCGCTTCCTCACCAGAGGCTGCCGTCTGCAGCGTCAGCTGTGCCTTTGTGAATGGTGCGAAGAGCCCTTGTGAGCGCTGTCTACACTGCACCGAGGAGCTGTCTTAGATGCAGCCTGGCATAAGCGGTTTGATTTATTCAGCCATTCACTCAACAAAGGCTTGAGAGCACCCAGTCTGCGGCCAGCGCCTTGCCGGATGATGAGGACGCAGAGAGGACTTAGGCAGCTTCTCTGACCTTGAGGAAGTGAGGTCCACTCAGGCAGAGAGTGTATGTTGTGACCTACAGAATAAGTGCCAGGCGGAGGGAGGTGCATTAGAACCGCAGAGTACCCAGGGTGGGAGCTGGGGACCTGGGGGACTTCACGGAGCGTGGCATTGAGCTGAGCGGGAAGAACGCGTAGAGATCCTCCGGTGGAGGAGGGGGCAAGGGGTGTCCACGAGGCTCCTGGAGCTGGGAGGGGAGTTCGTCCTGAGCCCCCCACCTGACTGCCCACTGGAGGGGCTGATGGGGCAGGCACTGGGCTCCCCAAAGCTGCACAGCAGAGTGTGGGCCCCCCTGGCAGACTGAAAAATCTTCCAGCTTCCTGGGTTTCTGGGTTCCCCGGAGAAAATGGTGACCACCCCACATGTGAATCTTCCCCCGTCTCCTAAAAATCCAGAGACAAACTACCAACTGCCAGAGAAAACGAAACACCCCAGTCTGCAAGTCCAAGGTCCCCCGAGAGGAAGAAAGGCCTGGGGACCCTGACTCACCTGAGGCAGGACATGGGCGGATGAGAGCCAGAGCTGAGCCCAGCCGGGAGGGACCATGGCAGGGGCTGGGAGAGGGCAGAGCCCCAGGGACAGAGACAAGGACAGGCCTCCCCTGGGCAGAGGGAGAGCCTGGAACGCAGGACCAGAGAGACAGGCTGGGACCACGCTGGAGTTGGCAGGGAAGAAGGGACTCTGGAGGAGGATGATGTCCTCGTTTCCAGAAGTCTGACGAAGGAAGTGGCTGGTGACAAGAGCCCCTTGAGTGCAAGGTGGCCAGGTGGCCTCGTGCTGCCCAGGACCTGCTCATCTTTATATTGGAAGTCCTGACCAGGGCACCCTCAGCCGCAGGCAGCTGGGGAGAGGGACAAGGACTTCCGCACAGAGGAGAACAGGATATTCAGAGGAGACTGGTTCTCAGCCTGGGGCTCACGCGCTCAAGAGCTGCCTCACTGCAGGCGCGGGGAGGCCTGGAGATTCTGAAGAGCCACCCAGGCCCGGCCGCGCCACACCTTTGCCACAGGCACCATGGTTAAGCACCAGTTCAAGGAAGTCCAGCACACAGAAGCCATCGGCAGTCGGATGCCTAAGGTCGCGGGGCCTCCGGAAACTCTCTTCGCCTCAGAGACTGAGATGAGGTGAGAGCTGGTTATGTATTTTCATTGCTGTTACATTTGCACGTGACTTCCACCCAGGAAATGGCAGGAATGCATTGAGGTGGGGCGAGCACAGAGGCCGGTCTGCAGGGGATCCTCCTCCGAGTCACCAAAGTCACGTTCATTCTCCGCAGGACAGGGGACTGTGCACGTGCCACAGTTCAGCAAGGTGCTGGCAAACTTAGCGACATAATGGAACACTTCTTTAGGAGCCGCAGGAAGGGCGAAATCCTGTGCCACCCACAGTAAGAGTTAATTAAAAGTCCGTCATGTTCAGCCAAGCTGCTGTCCCTTCGGATAGAATCATCAAAGGTGTTAATTACCAGGACCTCCGAGAGTCAGGTTTTAATCATTTCTGCAACAATAACTACAGCGGTGCAAGTTGGTGTTCGGCACCTCTGCACAAGCCGTGGAGAAGTAGCCGTGCTGGTGGTCAGGGTCGGTCAGGGTCGTGTGAGAGCAAGGCCTTCGTAGACCACGGCATGCACCTGTCTCCTGGGTCACAGGTGCACAACGACAGAAGGAGAACTCTGAGCAACTCGTACCCAGGACAACAGCATGAGAACAGGAAGGTGCCGTCCAAGGCCCAGAGGGCCCCGGAGGAGATCCTTGCCTCACAGCCCACAGGAGGAAGCACCCATGGCAGCACCTTGACTTTGCACTGCTAACCTCAGGCACTGCCTGCAACCGATTCTGCTGTGTAAGACGCATAGTCTATGTGGTTCCGTTACAGCAGCCCTCGCAAACTCATACTGGGATACGTTCTTAATACAAAAGACGGAGCTAGGTTTTATTCATTGGTGTTTCTGTAGGGGTTTTAAACATTTGAACATTTAAGTGTTTGCATTTCGTTGAGCCACTCAGGATGCAGGGTGAGCACCCTCCTCCCCAGACATTTTTAAGCCACAAAAGATTCTTTCTTCACTGATGTGTGCGAGTGTGCCAGTGTCCCTCAGCGTCAGAGAGGGACTGATTACGGGGTCCCCGTACATTTGAAATGGAATGACTTCTGCAAGGAATCTCTGTAGTACTAGAAATTGAACCAGGAGCCCTCTGCCACTGAGCTTTCTCTAGACCTTTTTATTTTTTTATTTTGAAACAGGATCCTGCTGTTGCCCAGGCTGGCCTCAAACTTGGGACCCTCCTTATCAGCCTTCTGAGTAGCGGGGAGCATCGGCCAGCACCACCACAGGCAGTTAGCTTTCCTGCATACTTTAAAACTTTTCTTGAATACTTGCAATACCTCATACAGTGTGAATGCTACAAAGAGTTGTTACACTGCATTGCTATTTGCATTTTTATTACAGTATTGTATTTTTATTGTTTTTTATGAATATTTTTGAGGCACAGCTGGTAGAATCCTCAGACCCAAGACCCACCGGTACTGAGAGCTGATTACAGAGATGTGTTTCCATCCTAAGTGGAGGTGGAGGAGAACGTGGCCAGGGGTGAGGGCAGCTCTCACCCGCTCCCGCACGCCACTTATACATGTCCTCCAGCTCTTAGCCAAAGCAGGTTTCCTCCAAACAGACAGTGGGTACTGTCTTGTTTTTAGGTCTAGGTTGTTGCAGGGACTGAGGTGGAGGGAACTTTGGCATATAAACTGCCCCCCCCCCAATGGAAATGGCAATCTCTCTCTCTCTCTCTCTCTCTCTCTCACACACACACACACACACACACACACACAACAGGTGACATGGAAAACATACACAAATCCAATTGCTGCTAAATGGTTTCCACAACCTAAACACCGTGTCCCACCCAGTCAGGTCACAGCCCTGTCCCGTGGTTTGGCTGAGACTTAAGCTCAGATCCTCAGCCCTGGTTTGACGTGGGATGGAGGAATGGTGACGTCTATAAGGTGATAATCTGTGTGACCTGAATAATTTTTAACAGGATGGTGGCTGTGTCCATGTCATCTACATCCAGCTGCTACCATCAGTGGGTCTGGACGGAGGTGGCAGGGCGGAAACACGCCAGTCCGCGGGACGCAGGTGTGTGACTGCACAGTGGCTCACACCAGGCTGCAGCTGCCCTCGTGGGGCCTGCTCCTGGGGTGCCACCTCTAAACCTCTGTCTCTGTAAAACACTGGCGCTGCTGCGGTGTGGATGTGAGGTGTCCCCCAAATGCTGGTGTTAATGTGGGAGGTGAAATGATTAGGTTATTCGAGCTGTAACCTCATCCATGGATCAGTGCGTTGGACTAGTAACTGGAAAGGATCACTTCATGGTAACGGTAGGCAGGCGGGTTTGGCTGGAGGAGGGAGCCGCTGGGCCGCGGCGTGGGGTTTGTGTGTTAGTCCCTGGTTCCCTGCTCTCTCTGTTTCCCGGCCGCCATGAGCCCAGCCACTTCCCTCTGGAACACGTCTCCTCCATGATGTTCTTCCTCACCTCAGGCTGCAGCCATGGAGTTGGCGGACCACGGAACCTCCGAAACTGTGAGTCTGAAACACTTTTCCTTCTGTAGGTTGATCTTGCCAGGAATGTTCGACACAGAGATGGAAAGGGGCCCAGGACAGTGCACTATTCTACACACAGAGCGGGGTTCCCGTGACAGTCCTGCACATTCACAGTGCGGTCTGACCAATGTGGTTCTGCAGCACCCCCTTCCCTCCGCTCCCTCCCCGCACCCCCTGGTCCCCTTTGCCAACTCTGCTGTCTTCCTTCTGTCTTCATGAGGCCCTCTTTTATGATTTCCCCCCTCTCTCCTCCTCCTTCTCTAACTTCCACGTATGAGACAGAACATACGACCCTTAACCTCCTGAGCCTGAATTTTTTCACTCAATGTGCTGTTTTCCAGTTCCATCCATTTTCCTGAAAATGATATAATTTTTTTCTTTTCATGGCTGAATAAAAGTCTGCTGTGTCTGTAGACCATGTTTCCTTTATCATTCATCTGTCACAGATTCCTAGGCTGTTTCCATGACTTGGCTGTGGTGAATGGTGCTGCCGTAAGCATTGGTAAAGTCGCTGCGGTACGCTGACCTGGACAGCTCGGTCCTGTGGTGGTTCCATTCAGACTCTTTTGAGGAGCCTGCATACCGATGTCCAAGGTGGTGGTGCTACTTTTCAGTCCCACCAAGAGTGTAAAGGTGTCCCTTTTTCTCCGCACCCTCTCCAGCATTGATCATCGTACGTGCTCCTGAGGGCTGCCTTCTGACTGGAGTGAGATGAAATCTCAGTCTAGTCTTGATTTGCATTTCTCTAATTGCTAAATCTGTTGAACATTTTTGCATGTATTTGTTGGCCATTAAAATTTCATCTTGTGATAATTTCTAGTTAGTTCACTTACCTGTTAATTGATTAGGCTTTTTTTTTTTTTTTGGTGTTAAGTTTCCTGAGTCCTTTCTTAAAAATATATTCTGTATATTATTTCTTTGCTGAAAGAAGAGTTGGAAACGATTTTCTCCCATGATGCAGGCTTGTTTCCTTTGCTGCGTAGATTTTGGTTTGGTGCCATTCCTATTGTTAATTCTTGGTAGGACTGCCTGAGCGTTAGGGGTTGGGTTGAGGGAGTCATTGCCTGAGCCTGTGTGCTGGAGAGTCCCCACTAGGTCTTCCACTAGCAGCTGACAATTTCTGGTCTAATCCCCAGGTCTTTGCTCTACTTTCAGCTGACTCTTGCCCAGGGCAGGGGACAGGCATCTCCCTTCATTCTTCCCCGTATGGATATCCAGTTTTCCTGTCGCCTTTGGTCAATGTAGGCTTCGGCACCTTTGTCAAATTCTCCCTCTCTGTGGGTCCACGTCTTTTGAAGTCCATACTCTAGCAGGGGTTTTTTCTTGATTTCCCCCCCCCAGTTTTACTGTGGTACAATTGACAAGTAAGTAAAGCATGCTCACAGTGTGCAACCTGACGTTTCCACATATCTGCACACTGTGAAATGATCGAGTAGCTCACATACCCCGTGCCTCACGTGGTCACGCTTTGTGTGTGGGGAGAACATTTAAGCCTACATCTTGGCGGTTTCGAGGAGGTAATACGTCACGCCACGCGCCAGGTCTCCTGAACTTGTTGATCCTGCAAAGCTGGAACCAGCATCTCCCTTTTCTTGGCCCCCACCTCTGAAAGTCCCATTCTGCGCTCCGCTCCCCCAGTTCGGTTCCTTCAGATCCTGCTTGTAGGTGCTCTCTTAAGGCATTAGCCTCTCTGTGCCTTTTTTCCACGCGATGGCTTCCTGTCCATCCCTGTCGTTACAAACGTCAGGTTTCCTTCAGCTGCGAGGTTGACGCGTGTTCCCTGGGCATCACATGGGGTTTCCTTCTTGTCTATCCAGGGAGGGACCTTGGACTAGTTCTGTCTCTATCATGCGGTGAAGGTGGGAGTGGGTGTCCCTTGGACACACTGCCACTTTCCCTTTCTAGAAGAACCTGCAGATGTCTTCCTTCACGGCGGTTCGCGCGCATCCCACCAGCTACGCACACGGGTTCCTCTTCTCCAGTCGCATAGACGTTTGTTGGCTTTTGTCCTTTTGATGGAAGATTTTTCAGGAGTGAGGTGGCATCTCCTGTCTGTGGTTTGACCTTTCCCTAGGGACTGGTCACGCTGGACTTTCTTAACAGACCTGCGGCTCCTGTGTCTTCTTTGGAGGACCATCTCCTGGGCCCTTGCTCACCTGTCAGTCAGGGTTTTGTTGTGCTGCTGCGCTGCTGGAGCTGTTCACGGTGCGGGAACTTGGCGCCTTGTCAGGGGTGCGACGAGGGTATTCCCTCCCCTTCTGCGGGTCGCTCCTCACTGTCTTGACTGCTTCCTTTGCTGTGCAGAAACCTTTTAATTAGATGTGATCTCACTTTTCTGTTTTTTTCTTTTGTAGCTTGTGCTTTCCTGACCATATTAAAAAAAAAAAAAAAAAAAAAAAAAAACAACCATTGCCCAAACCAGCGTCAGATTTCCCGTTTCCTCCGAGTAGTTTCAGGATCTCAAGCCTTGCGTTAGACCTGAACCCACTTTAGTTTATTTTCGTATTTCATGTGAGACAAACAGCTCCTGTCACTCTTGGGCAGGTGGTGCCCTCTGTTGAGGGCCTGCCCTTCCTCGGGTGCGCTCTCGGCCCCTTTGTTGAGAGTCCACATGCTTGAATGTGCTCCCAGGCCCTCTGCTCCCTGCGGGGGCCACTTGTCTGGTTGCACGCCGTCCCTGTCCCTGCTGCCTTGAGGACCATGACTTTGTAGCACATTTTAAAATCGGGACATCTGCTGCCTCCAGGTGGACCCCTCAAGATTTCATCCATGCTCTTACGTGGTTCCGTCTGAATTTTTGGAGGTCTCCCCTTATTTCTGTGAGAAATACCGTAGGGATTCTGATGGAGTCATACTGAGCTTACAGGTCGCCTTGAGCAGGATGCACACGTAGCCCTGATCCCTCAGTCAGTCTGGCCGTCTGGTTTGTGCGGGCTCCGCCTCCCTGGCCTCTCTGAGGGCGTGCCCATCGACCTCCTTTTGAAGCCAGAATTAAGGACAGGTAGTTAGTGTAGAAATTGGAAATCCGGTCAATTCGAGGAAATGAAGCCATGAAGCCATCTGCCTCTGGAAGTTGGAGATTGTTCCTGGAAGAATGGAATGTCAAGGATCTCCAGAGCCCATTGGTCACCAAATTTACCTGCCTTTATCAAGGACTGCAAACAAGGGGCTGCTAATTGGTGCCCCCTGGGCCCTTATCTGCCTGAATCACCCTGGCCCTCCCCCTGCCCATGGTTTCTCACTTAATGAAAAACCAGGTAGGCAGGAAGGAGAGATAAGGGGGAGAGAACTGGAGAACAGAAGAGACCTTAACCTATAAAAGATGGAGGGTGCGCTCACTTCTTGGGACTTTAGAACATCAGCCATGGCCCCCTTCTTCCTGCTGGGAGAAGTCTGTATTATTACCTTTAAATAAAGCCTGCTTACTATGCTTGCCTTGGCTGCTTCTCTAGTGTTCAGTCTTCAACATTAGAAGGAGCAGAACTCGTCACCGGTAAACGGCGGTATCACTTCCATGGAGCCCTGACAGGGCAGGGTCCCCCTCTAGCCTCCCAAAGCGAGGAGAATCAGCGACCTCAACGCCCTGCTGCGTTCCATTGAAGTGAAAGAGGAGCGCAAGTGAAAGAGAGGAGAGGAGTTGTGTCTCTGTCGTCCTTCTCATGCCCTGGACAAGTCACTTCCCAGAGAAGTCCTGGCTGGCAGCCGGGACTGGGAGTCTGCCTGACTCTCGGCTCCTGTTACCTGTGAGTCCCCCTCCCCCGAAGAAGGCTGAATGGAGAGGAATGAAAACTATCACACAAAACAAAAAACTGCTGGAGACAAAACGGGGACCTGAGAGAAAAGTCCCAACAAGGAGACCCCTGAACTGAAATAAAATCAAGAAGAAGAGTCGCCTAGAAGCCTAAGTGCATATTAAACACCAAAAAAAAAAAAAAAAAAAAAAAGGAGGAGGGAAGTGAAGGGCCAGCCTTGACCTTGGGTGAGGCTCGGCTGGTGGCTGGGGCCCTGCCCAGCTGGAATCAGTGACTGATCCGGGCAGGTGGCCTTGGTGGCTCCTCAGGAGCACTGTCACCAGACGCAAAAACTGCAGTTCCTCTTATGAGCCACCCACACCTTTGCTGGGAACCAACCAGCTTCCTGGCCACGCAGCTCCTCTGCCGGACCCCCGGGCTCTGGGTTCGAGTCACCTCAAGGCTCCGTTCCCGGGTCCGCGTTTCGGAGATCCAGCCCAGGCATTCTATCAGCCGCCTCTTCCCTGTTTCCACGGCAACCCGGGAGGCAGGCTTGCTTCTGTGTGGGCCGAGCTGTTTTTATCTGGCGCTGCTTTAAAGCTTTTCAGCTCGGGCTGAATTTGGGCTGAAACTCACTGAAGAGGTCGAGGAGGAAAATTCAGGACCAGCAAAATCCGACAGGGACAGAAATGAAAAGAGTTTATTCCAGTGTCAGTCCCCGGTGCCTTGCAAACTCAGGCTAATCAGAGCCTTCTCCATTGTCTGCCCCTAAATTTCCTGAGATTCAGACAGTTGAGAACCATATGAAAGAAGGTATTTGAAAAATGTCTCTAACCTTAGAAGTGCAGCAGCCACACCTGGGAGATAGCTGGGAAGTAACAAAAACCAACATCGGATTTTTGGAGCATTTATTGTAGAGCACTGGGTTACAGAATTAAGCGTCGCTTAGCCATTGCCACATAACAAATGACTCCAAATCCTCACCACTCACGACGACACAATTTCTCGTCTCAGTGGATGGGGTCAGGAAGCTGCTGTGGCGGAGCTGGGTTCCCTCCTTCAGGGTCGCTGACAGGATTTGCTTCAAGTGGCATCCAGGGCGGTAATCACCTGGAGGTTCAAATGGGAAATGCTGTGCTTTCAAGTCCACTCACGTGATGGTTCACAGGCTCCTTCCCTCCTGGGATGTTGGATTGAGGCCTGACTCCTCACTGGCTTTTGACTGGAGGCCACTCTCAGGTCCTTGACATATGAACCTATGGGTCCCTCCACACGCCACGCTTGCCTAATCAGGGCAAGCATGAGAGGAGAGGGAGAGGAAGCGGAGAGAGAGGGGTCACAGTCTTACGTAATCTTGTTTTGGAAACAGTCCATCACTTTTGCTGTCTTCTGTTCTTTAGAAGAAAATCACTAGGTCCAGCCACACTGAAGGGGAGGAGATTACAACAGACCATGAGCACCAGGAGGTGGGACTCATAGGAGCCATGTCAGAAATACCTCTTTCACTTGGCATTTGACAAAGCATCGGCTCTTCCCAACACCTTCTAGTACCCATAACCTAAATCCATCCACCTCCCCAGACAAATCTAGCTGCAGAAATAAGCCTTCACTGTGCCATGAAACTAGTTCCCTCATACCAAGGTATCAATAAGAATGAGAAAGGAACATTTGTTCCCCTCTTGCATGATTTCCCTGTGGAGGGAACAACCGAGAGCACTCGAGGTCCCTCTGCCTGCCCTTTACATTCTCTGCCAGGTCGGGGCTCAGGGTGATGATGTGGGATCAGCTCTGTTCCACTTCTCCCCCTCGCATCCACCTGCCTTGGGAAGGTCGTCTTTGGGTCTCCTTCTAAGGCCATCATAGCAGAGCTTTGCCCTTTGGAGGGGATATTTTGAGTGGGTGAAATTCAATTCAGGAGCGGTTTAAGAAACTCCTCATCACATCTAAGACAAGGGTCCAACCAAGCAGCACTGTGATCCCCATAGGGCTGATTCTTTTGTTCCTGTTCTACAAGAGAGCACATTAACCAGAGGATTGAGGTACAGTGAAGAGGACCCAGCAGAAATGAATGCCATTGAAAAAGAGGGTTCATTACTCATAGTTCCCAAGGAAGAGGGCCCGACATTCCTCAGGGAATCACAGGGGGACACCAGTGTTGGTCCCCAGGCAGAGGGAGAAGGGGACCTGTGGATACAGCCTTGACTGGGGACACCATAGGAGTGAGTGGGGAGGCAGGGCAGCAATCTTAGCAAGGGCGGTTCACGTCACTTCAGAGAGCTCCGGGGCTGGCACTATGCCAACCGTCTGCTACCTGGCCTTGGGTGGTTAGGAAGATAAATAATGGCCACCTAATACTGGGTGCCGACAAAGGAGGTGGTTGGGGGCATTCACTTTAGATTGGGTGGTTTGTATTTGGAAGGTGGGTCTCCAGGAAGACTCCTTCCAAGGCAGGGTTGGCTTAGGTAACAAGGGATACAGGAGGCCAAGAGGGTGCCTCAAGTCTATTACCTGGTTGTCCCCAAACAGACACATCTGGAATATAATGTAGGGGAAATGTTAAAGCCTCAAGTTCACAGAAGCTAGAAACATGGTTAATACAGCTTCCCTTTCAGGAAGCTTCAAATCGTGTCAAGAAGGACATGATTTGGCTTACTTTCAGGAAGCCCTCTTTGTCTGCTCTGTTGGGAAGGAGACAAAGGGACAAAGGGAGAAGCAAGCAACCCAGAGGTGAGACTCTTGCAACCCTCCAGGCAAGAGAGAAATGAGAAGGTCAGGGATTGATGCCCAGGGTGGAGCCGGAAAGATCAGCTGACTGTTGGGAGGCAGAGTGTAATAGAGAGGGGCACATCTCCGTGACTGCACAGCAGGAAGGCTGAATTTGCCATCCGCCCAGATTAGGGAAGTGGTGGGTGGAGAGGATTGTGGGGGGAAGAGAAGGAGTTCAGGTATAGACTTGTCAGGTGAGAGGTACTTATTAGACATCACAGCAGACAGAATAATGGCCTCTAAAGATGACATGTCCCAATCCTTGGAACCTCTGAATGTGTTACCTTCCCTGCAGAGTAGAATTAAGGATGCAGATGTAATGAGGGCAACCAACCAGTTGATTTTTGATCCTGGATTGTCTGGGTGGGTGAACCCCGTATCACCACAAGCATCCCTAAAAGTCAAAAAGGGAGACAGAAGAAGATTGTTGTCATATCTAGGTGACATGAGGACTCAGCGGGCCATTGCTTTCTTGGAAAATGAGGAAGGAGCCCAGGCAAGGAAACGGATCCTCCAGTAGGGCTTCCCAGGGAACACAGCCCCATCCGTACTTCAGCCTTGGTCCACTGAGGCCTATTTTGCACTTCTGACCTCCAGAGCAATATGAAGAGAAATTTGGTTTGTCTTAAGACACCAAGACTGTGGTGACTTGTTACAGCCACAATTGGAAACTAACACAGACCTTCCAATTGCTCCTGGATAAGCAAACCAGCTATCAAACAAATAGGTAAATAAATAAATTGAACATGCAGGGAGAAACCGAGCAAGAGGTGAAAGGGAAGGAGAAAGAGATGTGCATGAGGTATTGTTCCTGGGTCCGGTGTAGAACTGAGAATCTGGTTCCTGTGGCCCCTCCCTCAAGAGATCCCAGTTATCCTTCCTCAGCTCTGAGAGTAATAAATCCTGTTTTCTGTTTAATATGTTTTGGATCAGGTTTCCTTAACTAGCCACCAACTGAGTCCTGACTCACACAGGTTTCGTGGCAGCGCAAACGGAGCACCAGCTGCGTAGGGCCCCGGAGGGTGCCCAGAGCTCCCAGCGTGCTGACCTAGGGGCCCAGCCTCCCCTCTCAGGTCTACCTCTCCACCGCTGACTCGCCTTCCACGACCCCTTGCCTCTCTACTTTCCATCGCTAGCCGGTCAGAGGCTCAGGGGATGAAGCAAGAGGAAGGCAAACTCTTCTTTTGTTCCTCCTTCCGCTCCCTGACTGTGCGTGGCAGGGAGCCTCCAAGACACTGCCTGCTTCCCCTCTGCTGGGGTTCGAGGGAAGAGGGCGGAGGATGACGGATGCTCCAGCTCACTGGTGGCTCTCGCCCTCGGCAGCCTTTTGTCTGTGTTGCCCTCTGACCAGCACCGATGGGGCGTGGCTGACTCCCGGGTGCAGGCGCTCTTGCTCCGTTTCCTGTTGCTATGTCCACACCCTCGAGACAGGTGGTTCATAAAGCATAGGAGTCGTTTGTGTGAGTAAACCCTAACCAGTGCCTGGGAAAGCTCCGTCCAGCAGTGAGGAAGAAGGACTCTGAAGGACGTGACGACCAAGGAAACGGAGAGGGAAAAGCGGCCTCTTCCCTGACTCCGACCTCTGACCTCTAGGTGTGCCATGACCTTGCTTCTACAGTAAAACAATGTACTAAAGATTCCCGCGAAGAAGCCCGTCTTCAGACGGGCGTGCAAACTGTCATGCGTGCTCCCCCTGCCGTGGTGTGGCCGGGCCCCTTCTCGTCCCAGCCTGCTGCCCGAGGAGCACTTCCGTAATGACTTCCTCCGAGTCCTCTAGTTTCTTCTTTGGAACCGACACGCAGTCTCCTTGGGTCGTCTGCAGCCCTGGTGTTGAACAATCTGGCTCATGGTTCTGGAGGCCGGTTCTGGAGGCTGGGAAGTCTCAAAGCGTGAGGCCACATCCGGCTGGCAACCAGGGCTTCTTGTGCATCTCGGCGCGGCAGAGGGTGGCAGTCAGCAAGCCAGCTTGGAGCTTTCCTCCTCTTCTTACAAAGCCACCAATGCCCATGGGGGCCCCTCCAGACCTCATCCGATCCTAAAGGCCTCCCATTCAGTGCCACCTATATTTGAACTTGGGGTTGGGTTTCGGATCTGTGATCTTTGGAGGCACACATTTAACCACAGCCTGGGTAAACGCTCAGGTTCTGGAAGAGAGGTAGACACAGTCCCAGCACTCTGCCCTCAGTTAGCGACGCAAAATTCCAGAGGCTTCTCTTCCTTGCCTTCCTGTCCCCTGCTCAGGTAGTGCGGGAGTCGGGCAGGTGGGAGGGTCCTACCGAGCCGGCTCTGCCTTCTCTGTAAGGACCAGGGCGGTCCAGCCATGTCCGTTTGCAGGCTGTGGTGATCTGGCCTTGCGTCGTCCAGGGCTCCACGGTGGCAGTGGAGCTGCCCACCTCATTTCCGTGCCCCGTGGCGTGGAGCAGATGCCAGGCTGAGACTAAATGAGGGCACTCAGTGGCTTTGCAAGGGAGAAAAACCCAAAGAAGATGAGCTGGGTGGGGTCCAGGGGGAGGGAATCTGTAAGTATCCACGGTCTGGCAGAGATGCCGGTGGAGGGCGGCAGACAAGGCCAACCCTGCAGCCGAAAGCCGGGCTGGGGACAGCGCCTGTGCTCACGAGCCCACGGATGGGCGTGCTCACGGCGCCGCCGTCCTTACTTCACCTCATCGCCCAGCCAGGCTCTGGGGGCAGAAACCAGCCAGCCAGCTGCTGCACAGCTGGGCTCAAGAGCCGAGGGCCTCGCCAGGGTCACGCACATGGCGGGTCTGGTGACCACTCAGAGCGGCCTCTAGACCTTCCACGATCCCAAGATGTCGCCATCAGCAAGACTCTCTGCAGTCACTTATGTCAGGGGTGGGCTCTGAGGGCCCCAGAGCCGCACCGTGGCCTGATCTCTAAGATGGCGCCTGGCAGCTTGCCAGACTTAGCTGCACTCGTAAACAAGTTTTAGGAAGTAACTCTGGTTGGCTGTTGTACATGAGGCGATCCTGGTATCTGCCTGGAGACTGTTCCTTGATTGGCTGACTTTCCTGGTAGTCTACTCTCTGATAGGCTGATATTCTCAATAGAAGTCTGAGACTTGTGGAATAAACCCTTTTTGGTTCCTGTGATCAAGAAGAGTGTACGCGTTGTGATCGTCCTCGCGGGCGGTGGGCGATCATAACTTAGCTTACAGAGAAGACTCATCCTGGCAGCTCTCCTCGGCCCTTCTGGAAAGCGAGGAGGCCAGGGCAGCCAAGTCAGAAAGATCTCGGCCTCGGGTTTGAAGATCT